>NW_007076050.1:107025-193432 GCF_000164805.1 Carlito syrichta
ACTTTCTTATAGCATTATAATTGTTCAAGGTCACCTTATGAGTGAGAACATATGGAACTCAGTTCTTTGTTTCTGTGATAAATCACTGAGTATGATCGACTCCAAATCATCCAATTTGCTGCAAAGTTCATATATTTGTCCCTCTTTATGGCTGCATAATATTCCATTGTGTATATGTACCACATTTTTTATCCAGTCCAGCTTCAATGGGCAACATGGTTGGTTCCATGTTTTTGCTATTGTGAATAGAGCTGCAACAAACATACATGTGCAAGTATCTTTTTCGTAGAATAATTTGAATTCCACCGGGTATATTCCCAATAGGGGAATTGCAGGGTCATATGGAAGGTCAATTTCTAGTTCTTTCAGAAATTGGCACACTGTCTTCCAAAGAGGTTGTACTAGTCTGCATTCCCACCAGCAGTGTAAAAGCATTCCTTTTTCTCCACATCCTTGTCAGCATCTGTTGTTGTTTGTTTTATTAATGATGGTCATTCTTACAGGGGTTAGGTGGTATCTCAGTGAGGTTTTGATATGCATTTCTCTGATGATGAGTGAGGCTGAGCAGTTTTTCATGTGTCTGATGGCTGCCCGTATATCTTCTTTTGAGAAGTGTCTATTCATGTCTTCTGCCCACTTTTTAAAGGGGCTGTTTGTTTTTTTCCTTTTGGTGTGTTTGAATTCCTTGTAGATCCTAGATGTTAGGCCTTTGTCAGATATACAGTTGGCAAATATTTTTTCCCATTCTGTCGGCTGTCTCCCTGCTCTCTTGATGGTTTCTTTGGCTTTGCAGAAGCTTGTTAGTTTAATGAGGTCCCACTTGTCTATCTTGTCTTTTATGGCCTGGGCACTTTGGGTTTTGGTGAGGAATCGGCTACCAGTTCCAACTTCCATAGCAGTGTCTCCTGCATTTTCTAAGGTTCTTACAGTTTGAGGTATATGTTTAGGTCTTTGATCTATTTAGAGTTAATTTTTGTGTATGGTGATAGGTAGGGGTCCTGTTTCAATCTTCTGCATGTGTTCAGCCAGTTTCCCAGCACCATTTACTGAATAGGTTCTCCTCTCCCCAGTGGTTGTTGTTGGTGGCTTTGTCAAAGATGAGTTGGTTGAGCAATTGAGGCTTTGCTTCCGGAATCTCTATCCTGTTCCATTGGTCTATGTGCCTGTTCTTGTACCAATACCAGGCTGTTTTGACCGTAGCCTTATAGTTAGGTTTGAAGTCTGGAAGTGTGATATCTCCTGCTTTGTTTCTTTTGCTAAGGATTGTTTTGGCTATTTGTGGTGATTTATGTTTCCATATAAATTTCTATATTGTCATTTCCAGGTCTGAGAGGAATGATGTTGGTAACTTAATGGGTATTGCATTGAGTCTGTAGATTGCCTTTGGTAGGATGGACATCTTAACAATGTTGATTCTTCCTATCCATGAGCATGGGATATTTTTCCATTCGTTTGTGTTTTCTTGGATTTCTTTGAGGAGTGCTTTGTAATTCTCATTGTAACGATCTTTCACTTCTCTGGTTAGGAAGATGCCGAGGTATTTCATTTTTTTTTTGGTGGCTATTGTGAATGCAGTTGTGCTTTTATTTGGGTCTCTGCTTGCTTGTTGTTGGTGTATATGAATTCAACTGTCTTTTGCACATTTATTTTGTACCATGAGACTTTACAAAAGTCCTTTATCAGTGCAAGGAGGTTTTTGACAGATTCTCTTGGATTTTCACGGTATAAGATCATATCATCAGCAAAGAGAGATAACTTGACTTCCTCTTTTCCTATTTGGATATCCCTGATTTCCTTCTCTTGTCTGATTGCCTGAGCTAGGACTTCCAACACAATATTGAACAAGAGGGGTGAGAGTGGGCAGACTTGTCTTGTTCCAGTTTTCAGGGGAAATGTTTCCAGTTTCTGTCCATTTAGCAATATGTAAGCTGTGGGTTTGTCATAGATGGCGCTTACTATTTTGAGATAGGTTCCTACTATACCTACGTGTTTGAGGGTTTTTATCAAGAAGGGATGCTGGATTTTATCAAAAGCTTCTTCTGCATCTAATGAGATAATCATGTGGTTCTTGTTTTTACATCTGTTCATGTATTTAGTGACATTTATGTTCTTGCAAATGTTGAACCAGCCCTGCATCCTGGGAATGAAGCCTACTTGGTCATGGCGGATGATTTTTGAGATGTGTTTTTGTATCCAATTTGCTAGAATCTTGTTGAGGATTTTTGCATCTATGTTCATAAGGGATATTGGCTTGTAGTTCTCTTTCTTCATTGACTCTTTACCCTGTTTGGGTATCTGTGTGATGTGAGCTTTGTAAAATGATTTTGGGAGAATTCCATCTTTCTCAATTGCCTGGAATATTTTCAGTAGAATTGGTATCAGTTCCTCCTTGTATGTTTTGTAGAATTCTGCTGGAAAGTCATCTGGTCCAGGGTTTTTGTTTAGGTAGTCTTCGTATGACAGTCAATTTCCTGGGTTGTTATTGGGCTATTTAGTATCTCAATGTCTTCTTGTTTTAACCTGGGGAGGTTGTGTGATGTCAGAAAGTGTTCCATTTCATTTAGGTTATCAAGTTTGTTTCCATAAAAGTGTACATATTAATCTCTGATAATCCTTTGTATTCCTTCGAGGTTGGTTGTGATTTGATCTTTTGTATTTCTACTTGGGTTTATTTGGGCTTTCTCTCTCTTTTTCTTGGTCATTCTGGTTAGAGGCCCATCAATCTTGTTAATTCTTTCAAATAATCAGCTTTTTGTTTTGTTGATTTTTTTCTATAATATTTTTGTCTTCTATGTTCCAAATTTGGGTTCTTATTTTTGTGATTTGGATTATTCTGCTAAAGTTGGGGTTTTAGTGGTCTTCTCTTTCCAGTTCCCTTAGGTGATTTGTTAGGCTCTCTACTTGTGATCTTTCCATTTCCTTGATGTGTTTTCGTAGAGATATAAATTCCCTTCTGAGAACTGATTTCATGGCATCCCAGAGGTTTTGGTAAGATGTTTCTTCATTTATATTTGTTTCCAGTAATCTTTCAATTTCTTCTCTGATTTCAGTGATGATCCATTCGTTGTTCAACATCATGCTGTTTAGTGTCCATGTCCTTGTGGGCTTTGGGAACGTGTTGTTGGTTTTGATATTTATTTTTATTCCACTGTGGTATGAGAATGTTCATGGCAAGATTTCAACCTTATGGAACTCGTTTATGCTTGATTTATGGCCAAGGATGTGATCAATCTTGGAGTTGGTTCCATGTGGTGATGAGTAGAGTGTATATTCTGTGGTTGTTGGGTGGAATAATCTGTTGGTATCTACTAAGTCCATTTGGTCAGGTGTCTAGTTTAGATTCTGGATCTCCTTGTTGATTTTTTTGCTTCAATGATCTATCTATGGCTGTCAGTGGGGTATTCAAGTCCCCTGCTATAATACTGTTAGAGTCAATATTGTTTTTAGTTTATTTAGTAGTTGCTTTATAAATGCTGGTGATCGGTGTTGGGTGCATATATGTTTAGGATGAATATTTCTTGTTGATAGATTGAATCTTTTATCATTATGTAGTGTCCCTTTCCATCTTTTTAAATTTTTGATAACTTAAAGTTGTTTTGTCTGATATTAAAATTGCAACTCCTGCCTTTTTTTGTGATCCATTTGCCTGGAAACTCATTTTCCATCCTTTAACTTTGAGTCTGTGTGCATCCTTTGTAGTGAGATGAGTCTCCTGGATGCAGCAAATAATGGGATCATAGTTTTTTGTCCAGTTTGCTATTCTGTGTCTTTTCAGTGGTGCATTTACTCCATTCACATTCAGGCTGATTATTGGAATGTGATTGCTTATCCCTGTCATGAGGTTCTTATAAAGTTTTTTCTTTGCTTGCTTGTTTTCTTTTGGCTTTGAGGTTAGCGTATGCATGTGTTTTCAAGTTTCTTGTTGTGCTGTATTCTCTGTTGATTCTGTGCTCTGCTGTTCTCTTGGTAAGTGTATAGTGATTCTTTTTTTTTCTTCTTTCTTTTGTGCTTAATACCTTTTTAAGTGTCTCCTGTAGAGCTGGTCTGGAAGCTGCATAATCTCTTAGGGATTGGTTGTCTGGGGAGGATTTTCATTCTTCATCACTGAGGAAGCTGAGCTTGGCTGGATAGGAAATTCTTGGTTTAAACTACTTATCTTTGAGGACTTTGAATATATGGCTCCAATACCTTCTTGCTTGTAGTGTTTTTGCTGATAAGTCTGCTGCTATTCTGATTGGTTTTCCCTGGTAGGTAGTCTGACCTTTCTCTCTTCCTGCCTTTAGGATTTTTTCTTTTGTGCCTACTTTGTGTAGGTGAATTGATATGTGTCTAGGGGTTGGTCTTCTCATTTGATGTCTTGTAGGGGTTATCTATATCTCTTGTGCTTGGCTGGTCACATCTCTGGTGAGATGGGGAAAGCTTTCTTGTATTACCTCCTGGAATTATTGTTCCAAGTTGTTCTCATTTTCCCTTTCTTCTTCTGGGATACCAGTCAGGCATAGGTTCAGCCTCTTGATATAATCATACATCTCTTGTAGGCTTTGTTCCTTCTTTCAGAGTCTTTTTCTATGTTTTTTACAGATCGGGTTAATTCCATGTTCTGGTCTTCATGTTCTGAGATTCCTTCTTCAGCTAGATTGATTCTGCTTTCCATGCTTGTCATCTTGTTATTTATTTCCTGGATGGAGTTTTTTATTGCCAGAATCTCTGCTACAAGTTCTTTCAGTGTTGCATCTTGTCTTTCTTGAGTCTTATTCACTCCTTCCAACCATTCCCTGATCCCTGTTGTGTTCTGGGGCCAGTGATTTGGTGACTCCCATTGTTTGGACACCAAGGTCTGATTTCTCAGGAGTTTTCTCTCTGGTGGACTTGGAATTGCCTGAGGTCTTCCTTTGACTTTTCCTTATTTGTGACAGATATCTTGTTTGTTTGGTTTTTTTTTCTCTTTAGTTCTGGTATTCAGTGTCAGTGGGGGAGGCTTTCCCTTCTGATGTTTGCTCAGTCCTCTATTCTTCCGTGATCAAGGCTCTGGATTTGTTCTATTTTGAAATAGGATGGTGGATGGGAAGCTTTGCTGTCTATTGTAGTTTTTTGAAATCTGAGTAAAGTGGGGCACGGGGTGCTAGGAATCAGATGCTACTTGCAATTCAACATGTTCACATATTGTGGTATGTTCTTCCTGAGATCCCCTCCCCACCACCACTCTATATGATGATGCAAAGCAGAAACCAACCCACAGCACAAAATAATCTGCAATAATAACAAAGCGAGATGAAACAAACCACAACAGGAAAACCCCAAGAAAACCAAGCATACACACACATACCTAGTATGAAGTAAATAGAGAAGAAAGACAAGAAGACCAAAGGGGGGAGAATAAGGAAACAGAAAAACATAGGAAAAAAATGGTGGGGGGATTCAGGTGGAACCCTTACACCTCACACGTATATTGACACATCTCTTAAATTGTAATATATATACCCCAGAAGAGCAAAAGAGCAAAATCCAACAGCAAAATCAAAAGATGAATACTGATTTATAAACACACATAGACAGAGGATGACAAGTAAAACCAGAAAGAAAAGGAGAAAAAAAGAAAGACAACAAAGTTGGGAGGGGATGCAGTTCAAAGCCTCACATACACATTCATGCACAAAGGAAAAATATTTTAAAAACGGATGAACTAACAAACAGTGAGGAAATTTTTAAAATTAAAAAATAATTGAAAATTTAAAAAAAAACAAAATAGAACAAAACAAAAAACAAAAACAGAGACAAGAAAACCTGTCCTCTTGTGGCAGACTCTGTAGTTGTTCTTCTAATCAGATCTCCCCTGCAGAGCCACCTCTTTCACTCTTTCCTCAGGGAGTGGTATGGGGAAGGGGGAGGGGCAGTGAGGTGGGTGAGATTGTGGTCCTCCCCTCCCACTCTCCTATGGTCAGGGAGACCTCTGGTGGGGATATACAGGATAGTCTCTTCCCCAGGTATGAACTCTCATGAGGTTGCCCCAGCTAGGCTTATCCTGGAATGGTTACTCCTATTGGGACTGATGTCCAGGCTCCATCTAGGTTTGCCCCTCTCAGTCATGGCAGTTATGTGGGTCTGACATTCAGAGGATTGCTGGGGAGCAGGGTGTTTGTGTCAGCCAGGACTCACCACTGATCTCTTTGGAGTTCTTCCTCGTCCTTTTCTGGCCACACCCTTTGTCCCTCAGTTGGCTCAGGGTAGGGGATGGGGTGCCTGGAACTCAGCACTTTCAGGTCCCTCCGAAGTTTGTGCTTTCAGGATATTTCCTCTGGACCACAACCCAGTCCTGAGTAGTTGATCTGCCATTCACAGACCACAATCCAGCCCTGAGTAGTTTATCTGTCATTCACAGAGATCAACTCTTTGGGTTGCCATTGGCAGCCCCTTCCAGTACCTTGTTAGGTCTCTCTCCTAATTCAATGCTAAGTGAGAGCCTGGGGCAATTGTTTGTTGCTTAGGCAATAGATTGGAGACTGGTGGGGGGAGTTGGGTGGAGCAATGCAAATTTCTGCCTGGAAAATGGCTGTGGCAGGGCTGCTCCTTATCAGGCATGTATTTCTCTCTCTGGATTCCCCCATGCTCTTTCTCCAAAAATCAAATCCTCCGCTCTAGCCGCTCTGGTATGCCAGGTGATGATGTGCACCAGGCATCAGGTGCTGGAAATCAGCTGAATTCAGCAGGCTTGTCTCAGGAGCGTTCCTGCAGCAGACGTTTCTGCGGTGTTCTTGGGAGCTGAGCTCTAATTTCAGGGCGATGGGAGCTTGCAGTCGCCCTCAGAGGGGGACCCGGGGGTGTATCCCCTCAGATGGACCTTCACGCTCCCACCAGTGCCTGCCTACTCACGTGGAGAGTCCCTATTGTCACTAGCCGCCATCCTAAGCTCCTTCCTTGTAATAATTTTTTACTTAAAGTTGATTTCTTCTTATGTTACTGCAGCCACTTCAACCTTTTATTGGTTATTCTTAATTATATGGCATATTATTTTCCATTCTTTCATTTTAATCTATTTGCGTTTTTGTATCTAAAGTAATTCTCTTATAGACAGCATATGATTGGGTCAAGTTTTAAAAAATTTATTGTGTTAATTTCTGCTTTCGTAAGGAGGGTTTAATCCACCTACATTTTATATAATTACTGGTAGAAAAAGACTTGCTTCTACAATTGTGCTATTTGTGTTATGTATGTCTTATACCACTTATTGTCTCATTTCTCTACTACTTTCATTTTTTTAGTTGCTTTTTTTGTAGGAGGCTGTTTAATTCCTCTCTCATTTCCTTTTGTATATATATTTTTAGACTTTTCTTTGTGTCTATTATTGGAATAACATTTACTGTTTTAAATTTATAACAGTATATCAAATTAATGACAATTGTACTTCAAATAATATATATATTTTGCTCATATACAGCTTTCCCTGTCTTTATGTTGTTGCTTTTATGAATTATGTTTTTATACATTGTGTACTCAATAATGTAGAGCTATAATTATTGTTTATGCATTTGCTTGTTAAATTATGTAGGAAAAAAGTAGTGGTGTTACAAACCAAAATTACAGTAGTATTCGTGTTATATTTGCTTATGTAGTTACCTTTAATGGAGGTCTTATTTCTTCATATTGCTTCAAGTTACTATCTAGTGACCTTTCATTTCAATATGAAGATCACCCTCTAGTATCTTACAAGACAAATCTAGTGGTGCAAAACTTCCTCTAGTTTGTTTAACTGGTAACATCTTAATTTCTCTCAAATTTTTAAAGGAATAGTTTGTCACATAGAATTGTTAGTTGGCAGGTTTTCTTTTCTTTCAGCATTTTAAGTCTATCAGCTCACTTTTTTCTGGCCTCTGTGGTTTCAGAGGAGAAATCAGCTATTGATCTTACTGAGATCCTACATGTGACAAGTCTCTTTTTTTGCAGCTTTTGAGATTCTATTTTTTTTTTAACAGTTAAATTGTAACATTCTTTGGGGGTGAATATACTTTAGCTTATCTTACTTTGAGTTACTTGAACTTCTTGGAAGTGTAGATTCATATTTCTAAAAAATAAATCTTGGAAATATTCATCTATTATTTCTTCAGGCATTTTCCTTTTTCTTTATCTTTCTCTTCTTTGACTCCCGTAATGTATATAGTAATCTGCTTGATGTTATTCTACTGGTTCTTTATGCTCTGTTCACTTTCCTTCACTTTTTATTTCCTTCTGCTCCTTAGACTGGATATTTTCAATTTTCCTATCATTTAATTCACTGATTCTTCTGAATGCTCAAATCTGCTATTAAATTTCCCTAGTGATTTTTAAGTTTCAATTGTTATATTGTTCAGTGCCAGAATTTCTGTTTGGTTCTTTTAAACTTATTGATCTTCTGATTTTGTTCATACATAGTTTTTAAAAAGTTTTCTTTAGTTTTTGTCCATGTTTCCTAAGTTATTTGAGTGTATTTAAACAAATGTTATAAAGTACTTATTTCAGTGGAGTTGTGGCAACAAAAGTCAGGTTAGGTGGACCAAAAAGTGGAAAGAAGGTATGGAAGTGAAAATAGGGAGTATCAACAATTTTTTAAGTGAATGGTTTCACTTTTTATGCATTCAGTTATCTATGGCCAACCACAATCTGAAAATATTGAATAAAAATTCAAAAAATAAACAATGCATAAATTTTAAGTTGTGCAGTATTCTGAGTAATATAATACAGTCTCACACTATTTTCTCTGGTATGTGAATCATTTCTTTGTCCAGTGTATCCACAGTGTATATGTCTTAGTCATCAATCATATTGACTATCATATTAACACAATGCTTGTGTTTAAGTACCCCTTATTTTACCTAACAATGACCCCAAAGTACAAGAATAGTGAGGCTAGCAATTTAAATATGCCAAAAAGAAGCCATAAAGTGCTTATTTTAAGTGAAAAGATGAAAGTTCTTGAATTATTAATAAAAATTGTATGCTGAGATCTATGGTAACAATGAATCTTATATCCATAAAATTTGCAAAGAGGGGGAAAACAAGATTCATGCTAGCTTTGCTGAAGTACCTCAAACTGCAAAAGTTATGGCCTCATTGTGTGCTGTTTAGTTAGAATGGAAAAGGTATTAAATTTGTAGATGGAAGACATGAACAGAAATGTGTTCCAATATACAACAATTGGGTTCAGTACTATCTGCACTTTCAGGCACCAACTGGGGGTGTTGGAAGGTATCCCTTATGGATAAGGTTTACAGTAAGAAAGGTTTGCAGATTTCACTTTACAGTAAGAAGGGGTTGTAGATTTTAAAATGGAGTGATTAGTGTTCTCTTCTGATGGTTTCAGTCTTCTGATTTATATCCAAGGCAAGGCCGTAAGTGTTGTGGAAGTGGGAGGTGGCTAAGGTAGGAGGTTTGAAGAAAAATAAAAATGTATGATGTTGTTTATTCAGAAGATGGTTAAATAGGCTTTTCTGGAAATAGAATACACTTCTGCACAGTGAAGAAACGGTCAAGTGCAAATACCATGACACAGAAATAGAGGGTATTTGAAGAAAATGGTGGAGATAGTGTGACTCTAACATACTGAGAAAGATGAAGGATAGTACAAAATGAGTTTGTAGAGGTAAACAAGAAAAAATGAGATCATGCAGAGCCTTGCACGCCGTGGTAGGTAATTTTGATTTTATTTTAATCATAATGGGAGGCTGTTGTAGAGATGTGATATGGTTAACTTTGTATTTTAAAAATATTACATTTGTTACTGTGTAGAGCACATGTTATGAGAGGGACCAGATAGGTAGCTACTGTTGTTGTCCAAGTGACAGAAGATGATGGTATAGACTACAGTGGTAGCAGTGGAGATGAATAGAAGTGGATAGATATGAGATATATTTTTCATGTCGATATTCAGAACTTGTAGATGGATGTGAGATATGAAGATGTGAAATAAATCAAAGATAACTATTGCATTTTTGGCTTGAATAATTGGTGGCACATTTACCAGATAAGTAAGACTAAAAGAGGTGCAGATTTGGAAGAGCGGTTAAAGATTTGTTTTGAATATGTCGACTTTGAGACAAAAATTAGATGAATGGAAGGACCAAGTAATAACGGAGTCTGGAACTCAGTAGAGAAGTTGAAAGGAAGTCCATGTAAACAAAACATGTTCAAAGGTACAGAGTTTTGAGAGTATGGGGTATGTCCAGAGGTGAACAAGTAGTTAAGTTTGGCCAGTGTATATTTTACAGAAGTAGGAAGAATAACAGACAAGATAGGTCAGGGCTGAGTTAGGGAAGGCTTAGGTGCTTAGAGGAAGTATTTGGAGTTTATTCTTTGACTATTAGAAAGCCATTAGATGTTTCTGAACAGAGGAGAGACATGAACAAAGAAAAGTTTTGGAAAGATTAATATGGCATAGCCAAAACAACTTTACTGAAGAAGAAAAAAGTTGGAGATCTCACACTTACTGGTTTCTAAACTTACTACAATGCACATTTATTAAGACTGTGGTACTAGCATAAGGATAGACAAATCAATAAAATAGAATTGAGGGTCCCACCCTTATGGAAATTGGAACTGGCAACCAATTCCTGATCAAAACTCCAAAGGCCCATGCCATACGAGATAAGACAGACAAGTGGGACCTCATCAAACTGAAAAGCTTCTGCAAGGCCAAATAAATCATCAAGAGAGTGGAGAGACAGCCCACAGACTGGGAAAAAATACTTGCCAATTGTATATCTGACAAAGTCCCAATATCTTGTATCTGCAAAGAACTCAAACATGCTGAAAAGAAAAAAAAAACAAACCAAACAAGCAGCCCTATTACAAAGTGGGCAAAAGATATGAATAGACTCTTCTCAAAAGAAGACATATGAGCAGCCAACAGATACATGAAAAAATGCTCAGCCTCACTAATCATCAATGAAATACAAATTAAAACCACACTGAGATACCACCTAACTCCAGTCAGGATGGCCTTTCCTCAATAACTCTAAAAACAACAGATGCTGGAGAGGTTGTGGGAAAAGGGAACACTTCTATACTATTGGTGAGAGTGTAAACTAGTACACCTTCTGTGGAAAACAGTCTGGTGGTTCCTAGGTGATCTAAAAGCCAACCTTCCATATAACTCCACCATCCACCTTCTGGGAATATACCCAAAGGAACTCAAATCACTCTATAAAAAAGATACCTGCACATGCATGTTTATTGCAGCATTATTCACAATAGCAAAAATATGGAACCAAACATGCTGCCCATTGAAAGAGGACTGGATAAAAAAATGTGGTGCAATGTATGTTTATTGCAGCATTGTTCACAATAGCAAGAACATGGAACCAACTGTGCTGCTCAACAAAAAAGGACTGAATAAAAAAATGTGGTACATATACACAATGGAATATTATGCAACCATAAGGAAGAACAAAATCATGAACTTTGCAGCAATCTGGATGGCATTAGAGTTTATAATACTGAGTACTGAGCGATCTTTCACAGAAACAAAGATCTGAGTATCACACGTCCTCACTCATAAGTGAACCTTGAACAACTACTGTAATACTATAAGAAAAGGATTGACAGTAGCAGGAAACTGTGGGGAATGGGGACGGAGAGGTGGGATTGACAGTAGTCGATATCTGCCTGGGGAAAGGAGGACACACCTTGTCAACAAGGGTACCTGCACAATAAATATTTGTATCCGTAACCCTGAATTGTACCCTACAATTTTAAAATAAAAATTTTAAAAATATGGTGCATATACACAGTTGAATATTACACAGCCATAAAGGACAAAATTATGAACTTCACAGCAACTTGGATGGGCTTAGAGTCTATAATACTGAATGATCTATCACAGAAACAAAGAACTGCATACAAGTTCTCATTCATAAGTGGATCTTGAACAATTATAATACTACAAGAAAGGTATTGGCAGTAGTGGGAAACTGCCAGGGGAGTGGGGGGGGGCATACCTAGTCAGCAAGGGTACTTGCATAATGAACATTTGTATACCTAACCCTGAATTGTACCCCACATCTTTAAAATTTAAAAAATTTAAAAAGAAAGAATTGAGTGTCCAGAAATAGACCTTCACCTTTATGATCATTTGATATTAAACAAGAATGCCAAGACCATTCAATGAAGAAAGAATAACAAATGGCACTGGGATAACTGAATATTGACATGAAAAGTGATGGAATTGCTCCTTTATATTACAACATATATAAAAATCAACTCAAATGGATCAAATACATAAATTTAAAAGATAAAATTTCTCTTGGAAGAAAACAAAGGAGAAAATTTTCATAATCTTGGATTAAACAATACTTTCATAGGTACACCACCAAAAGTACAAGTAAACAAATACATTGCACTATTTCAAAATTAATAACTCTTATGCTTTAAAGGACACCATAAAGATGTGAGAAAATTTGGCAATTATATATCTGATAAGGAGCTTGTATCCAGAATATATAAACAATTATAGCTCAAGATCTTTGTTGTTTGACAATAACAAATAACCCTATTAAAAATGATGATATAGGTATAGGATTTGAATAAACATTTCTCCAAAGAAGATATTAAAAATGACCGATAAGCACAAGAGAAGATGTTTAATATTACTAGCCATCAGAGAGATGCAAACCAAAACTGCGAAGACATAACATTCTTACTTGCTAGTATAACTAAAATAAAAAATTTATAAAGCAAACTATAATTATTTTTTCATGAGGGTATTGAGAAATTGAAACGCTCATATCCTGCTGGCAAGGTTGCAAAATGGTGCAGCTGCTTTGAAAAGTAGTTGGGCAATTCGTTAAATGGTTAAACACAGAGTACTATATAACTTGAAAGTTTCACTCCTAGGTCCATACCCAAGATAAATGAAAGCTTATGTCCACAAAAACACTTTTTCACAAATGTTGACAGCGTTATTCAAAATAGCTAAAAAGTGGAAATGACCTAAATGTCCAAATGGATATAGTCATACAATGAAATATTATGTGGCAATAAAAAGTATTTAAGTACTGATACATTACAACATTGGTGGACTAGGAAAACATTATCCTAATCCACTTGTATACTCAATCCTGAACTGTACCCCACATCTTTAAAATAAAATATATAAAAAAGAAAATATACTGTACAATTCAATTTCTATGAAATGTTCAGAATGGATAAATCTATAGAGATAGAAAGTAGATTGCTATGGGCATGGGTGGGTAGATAAAGAGTGAGAAATGTACAGGTGTTTTTTTATTATTATTTTTTGAGTTGGAGTCTTACTCTGTAACACAGACTGGAGTGCAGTGGCCGCTCCCGGCCACCGCAGCCTCGACCTGCTGGGGTCCGGCGATTCTTCCTGTACAGGTTTTTTTTTTGGTGGTGAGGAGATGTGCTAAAGTAGATTGTGGTGGTGGTTACAAAGTTCTGTGAATATACTAAAAACATTGAATTGAACACTTTAAATAGATGAATTGTATGTTATATAAATTATGTTTCACTAAAGTTGTTATAAAAAAGCATTAGTATAGCACCAATTAGAAGATAGACTTGAGAGGGCAAGACTGGATGCAAAGAGACACATTAGGAGGTTTTGTAATAGCCAGGTTGAGAAAACAAAGGTCTAAATAGGATCAGAGTTGTCAGAACTAGAAGGTGTAGGGGCTGGCTATAAAGTGCATTGTTTAGGTAGAATAAATAAGGTTTGCCATTTGGGTGGATGGTGAATGTATAAAGGTGTGGAAGAAAAGAAGATTAAAGTTTTCAGTAAGTAAGAGAGCAATAATGTCATTTCTAGACACTTGGAAAACAAAATGGGAAATAGGATTGATTTTCAAAGGAGGGAGGTGAGTTTTTAAAAATTTCAGTTTTTGAGGTGCTGTCAGGAAAATCTTTAAAAGATGCCCAAAATCTAATTGAAAATTTGGGATTGGAGCTTGTCAACAAGAGGGGTCTGGCTGGATCTAAGTATTCGAGAGTCATCAATGCATAGTTTGTAATTGACTTCAGAAAGGTGGCAGAAAGTTTCCATGGAGAGAGCGTGGAAAGAGAATAGAAGGAAGTTGGAGACAGGGCCTTCTAGAAACAGTTACCATTAGGAAGCAGCAGTAGGAATAATAGACCAAAACTGAGCCAAAAAGGGAGTAGCATTACTAGCAGAGAGAATAGTAGCAGGGCTGCCTTACCAGAGCATTGAACTTGGGCCTTTAAGAATAGAGAGAGTAAAAAAGAATGGTTGAGGGTGTCCCAAGAGGGAAAAGAGAAAAGTCACAAAAATAAAATGGAGACTGGTGAAATATCCTAAAGGTGCTGGGGCTTGGGGATACCTGAGAGTTGAGATAAATTTTTGACTCTATCCTTTCCTAGGTGAGGTACTCACTTACCAATGGAACATCCCAGAGAGATCTGGTCCTGGGCCCAATGACTCTGCTTGTGTCTCCTGGATCTATTATTCTGCAGTGGATCCCATCAAGGTAAAGACAAGATTGATTGTCTAGAGTTAGGTTTCAGAAATGGGCAAAATACCTAGTAAAAAGAAACTATTGACCAGGTGTAGTATGAAACCCACTCATGAGATACTACAGCTTAAGGCATGGAAGAAATTCTTCAAAAGCTATGCTTATTTTAACAGCCAGGAAGAGGGATGAAGAAAATATTTGTCCTGAAGATTTTCTCCCTTGCCTTTTCATTTTGGATTCTGTAAGGCAATATTTTCTCATTCAAAAGACCTGGGGTTGGTTGTCTGGAGATTGGGCTTCTAGTCCCAAATTTGGTTCTACCACACCTTTGGAATGACTTTAGATAAGTCATTCTGTCTCTGTTTTCTTATCTGGAAAATTAATTTATCTATTTATCTATATATATCTCCAACCAGTCATCAACAATTATTTACTAAGTGCCTACTACGTTTTAGACATTTTACTTGGTTCTTTCGAAGATACAAATGTACGATACGTTTTTCACCTACAAATAATATAGTCTAGTTGAGCAAGAGGGAAATTGGAGAAGGCATACTATGGAAGGTACATGTATTCTGGGTCTTGAAAGCATAATAATAGTATGCCATCAGATAAGGAATATGGTGGGGGAAGGCCATTGCAGGGAAAGAAAACACCATGAAAAAAGATAGTAGGTTGTGAAAATCCTTGGTGGATTTAGAGATCAATGAATACTTTAGCTTAGTTAAAGCATAGGTTAGATAGCATATCTTATTTAAGTCCCATGATGGTTGTGAGAATGAATTCAAATGACATAAACATTTGAATGAATTCAAATGTAAGACATTATAGAGAATTGCTGGGGGGCACAGTAAGCTTGTATGAGAACCTGTTTCCCTGCAAAGCACTGCTACCCAGGAACAACCCCATCTCTTTCTCTCTTCTTGCCCACTTCCTTCCTTTTTCAGGACATGTATAGTGGCCTGGTAGGGCCTTTGGTTGTCTGCCGAAAGGGCATTCTGGAGCCCCATGGAGGACGAAGTGACATGGACCGGGAATTTGCCTTGTTATTTTTGATCTTTGATGAGAACCAGTCTTGGTATCTTGAGGAAAATGTGGCGACCCATGGGCCTCAGGACCATGTTGACCTACAGGATGAAACTTTCTTGGAAAGCAATAAAATGCATGGTTAGTAGAAAATAATCTACTTCTCTTCTAAAGAAGTTTCCACTGGTTGCATGGGGATATTGAAGACCTATTACTACCTAAGGAAACATAATTGCAGAAAGGATGGGAAAGTGGAATGAAGACAAATTGGAAGAAACATTTCCTTTTATTATACATTTATATATACAAAGCAGATATGTGGTTCAGATTATATCAAGTGCCCAGAAAGCAGGAAGCTGACTCTGTAGAGTTATTGTCATGGTGACAACAGCAAATTTAATATTTTAGAGAAGGCAAGATGAACATTTATGACCCTCAATGTATCTGGCAATCTGGCTGCTTAGGGCCCCTCTATTCAAAATTCTGGCTTTAGTTTCCCTATGTTATCTTATTTTTTACTACTCTGAATTTAGGATGCTTTCTAAATGGATTCCAATGTAGACAAATGAAAGACAGCTTGTGTTTTAGTCTGTTTTTAAAACGTTTCAATTTGTAGATGGAATAATTGGAAAAGTGAGCCTCAGAGTGTACCATACTGGATTTATGTTAAATATAAGCTGAAGTGCAGTGGCATGCTCATAGCCACTGCAGCCTCGACCTGCTGGGCTCAGGTGATTCTTCCACCTCAGTCTTGCAAGTAGCTGTAACTACAGGTGTGCGCCACCATGTCCAACTAACTTTTAAAAATTTATTATAGAGACGAGGTCTCGCCAAATTGCCCAGGCTTGTCTCGAACTCCTGGGCTCAGGCAATCCTCTCGCCTCCACCTCCCAAAGTGGATTACAGGTATGAGCCACCGTGCCTAGCAAGATGTAGCTTTGATGGTAACTGTAATGGAATGCAAAAGTATCTCGTCCCACAGATTTTAGCCATTTCTTCTTGATGATGAGATGAGTGATTCATATCAGAACAGATGATTCAGAAACTTTACAAGGTGAACTTTTTAGCTTCTGTCAAATACAAATGGCCCAAGATGGAAAGGAAATGAGGTCTCAGTTAGGACTTGTTAATGCAACTATTTGGCTAATGCCCACTATCATCTGTTTGTTTACCTATTTATCCAAACTCTTCGTGTTTTAATTCAGTTACCTACACATCTAACAGGTGTTTGTTGAGAATGTTCTGAGTGCTAGTACTGGAATATAAATAATAAAATAAAATAAATAATAAATATAAATAATGTTGGAATCTGAAGGGGCAAATAAATAATGTCCCTTCCTTCCCTTCCAGATTCCTGAACCAACTGAGGGAGATGCTTAAGATCAAATGTTTTATTTGTCTTAGAAAGGCATTTGGAAAACTGATTTCATTACTTTTATTACTTTACTATTACATAGAAAGTCATTTGGAAAACTGATTTCAGTTCTGCAATGAAATGAGCATGCTAATTACTCTCTTGCAATAGATAGATTTTTCTACTTTGTCATTGACATGAATGGACAGCAATATCTCTCCCTCTTGGCAGAGGCAGATTTTTACCCACAATGAAGTAGCGAACTAGTTTTGACCCATTTCTGTGGCCACACTGATCAGGGAGGGGGAGAGAGAGAGAAAGAGAGGCGATCTAGAAGAGGCTGAGTTAATCATGTTTAGTTGCTTTTCTGAAATTCGCAGTTTGGTGGGGGTAGACACAAAGAGTATAATGATTGTTTCCCCTCTTGAGGAGTAAAGTGGAAATTACCTTTCCTCTGTGAGAATTTCAGAAGTGGGGTAAAATTGTCCTGGGCAAAGTCTTGGCTGTATGAATTAATATGACAGTGAGTAGCTAAATTTTTTTGGAGCATAGGATGTGGTCTCGGAGGAGACCAATAATAAGGCCCATGCATTAATCATTATTAACTCCCTGAATGTGGCAAGTCTTTTTTTAAAAGTAGTCATTATAGGCTAGGATGTCTACTGGGTGTTCTGAAAAAAATAAAAACTACAAGGAAGCTATAGTACTGTAGTATATACATTCTTTTTCTTGCTTACCAGAAACCTATAGTTTAACTGGGGAATGCCAGCTTCCACACATTAAAAATAGGTAAATGTAGAAGGCAATTTATGATGAGTTCCAATTATTCATACAAACTGTAGTGGAAGAGTTCAGATTTGGATGGGGATGCAGGGAATGAGAGATATGGAGAGGCACTTGGAGAGCAGTAAAGTCTTCTTGGGGGAGGTGAAGGTTTGACTGGGCTTTGACAGGATAGATCAAAGGAGCCAGGATTTCTGAAAGGGAAGCTGAGAAACATAAGAACACAAAGAACATAGATGGACCAAATGGAGGATGGTGAAAAATCACTGTAATTGGAATAAATATATTGAGTGGCAGGAGATGAGTCTAGGAAAATGATATGGAGCTATAATTTGAAGGACCCTGTTGAATGAGCTAAAGAACCAGGGACTTTCTCTTTTGAGCAGAAAGGAACTATTAAAATATCTTAAGCAACAAGGTCAGATTAGTTATTTAGAGAGATCATTCTGACAACATCAATGTGGAAGATGGATTGGAGGGGAGAAGTGGAATAAAGATGAGACAAATTAAGAACCTATTGCTATTGTAGGTAATAGAGACTAGACCTAGTACAGTGACAATAGGAAGTCAAAAGGAGAGATTTAAGACTTTTTTTCTTCTTTTACAGCCATCAATGGGAAACTCTACGCCAACCTCAAGGGTCTTACCATGTACCAAGGAGAACGAGTGGCCTGGTATATGCTGGCTATGGGTCAAGATATTGACCTACACACTATCCACTTTCATGCAGAGAGCTTCCTCTATCGGGTGAGCTGGGAAAAGGTCTAAGTCCCTAAAAGGTGATTAGAGGAGTGCCTTGACAGCCATTGAGGAAGAGGGGAATAGCATGGAACAAGTAATAATCAGTTAAAAGAGCAGAGGTCTAGCACATAAAGGATTGAGTTGAAAATGCTCGTCTGGCTTTATATCCCAGGATCAGTCACTGCCCTCTGGGTTTTAGCTTTCCCTTCTGCTATAGAAGAGAAGAATGGCTCATTTTTTTGGTAAGGAGACTGAAGGAATCAATATTAGCTATTAGTCAAGGGCTTGAGACTCAATTAGCAGTGATTCTAAGAGCAAGGGGTTTCCAAGTAGTATCTTAGAATCTCTGAAAATTTTTATCCCATTATTAGGAAGAGTTTTAATTCAGTAGCAACATAAACAATATAAAGATTTTGAAAATAATCTAGTCTTAGTAAAAAGGGGCAGAGGTGGAGACATTAACATAGGCTTAGAGATCTATAGGTGCTGATAAAGGTGATGGCAAGAAAGGAGAACCTAATTTGAATAAGTTTCTAAAGAAAATATATGACTTATTCCTGTGGATTCAGGCTTAAGCCAAATTCCCCAGATTTGAGCCCACTGAAAAGTATGGGGATACTAGTTTGGGCCCTCTAGAAGAAACTAAATGTCTTTTACTTTGGGCACTTTAAGAAAAGATATGAGGAGACAGTCTCTGCTGATTTAGTTTGTGTGGGTGGCTTCATAGGGAGATGGATAAAGTGGACTTTTTTTTTTTTTTTTGAGTTGGAGTCTCACTCTGTCGCCCAGACTGGAGTGCAGTGACCGCTCCCGGCTACCGCAGCCTCGACCTGCTGGGCTCCGGCGATCCTTCCTTCTCAGCCTTCCGAGTAGCCGGAATTACAGGCATGTGCTACCACGCCTGGCTGATTTTTTTTATTTATTGTAGAGATGAGGTCTCGCTGCCCAGGCGGGTCTTGAACCCGCAGGCTCAGGCAATCCACTCACCTCAGCCTCCCAAAAGCGTGGGATTACAGGCTGAGCCACCGAGCCAGGCTAAAGTGGACTTTTAAAGCCACTTTAGTGGTAGTAGTAGTAATCTCACTGGCCGAGGAATCTTGGAATCTCATATCCCCGATGTGAACATCACAAAATTTTAGTTCGAGCAAACTCTGACATAATCTCCACACCCTTCACTTCCTCTCCCCCACCCCCAAACTCCCTTGCAGAATGGAGAGAGCTATCGGGCAGATGTGATAGATTTGTTTCCAGGAACTTTTGAGGTTGTGGAAATGGTGGCCAGCAATCCTGGGACATGGCTGATGCACTGCCATGTGACTGACCATGTCCACGCTGGCATGGAGACCCTCTTTACTGTTTTGTCCCAAACAGGTAAGTCCTAATTTCCCAAGGTATGCTATCTTCTAATATTTTATCTAGCCTATAGGAACCAGGTAATACCAAGGAGCCTCTTGTATCTCTACTTCCGATCCTAGAAGCAGCTGATCTTAAGACAGAACTTGGCCCTTCTTTAAGTATTCACCCAACCAATATCTCTCATCTTCCTTTGCCCCCTGACACCTTCCCCTCTGCTAATAACTTTGACAAATGTTGAGATCACATGGGTTACCCCAACTTGAAACTGTTTGGGCTGTATGCATTGATGCCTAGTGCAGGTAAGTTTCCTTTGAAATAAATTTAATTTATATCAGTGTATTTTTTATAATGCATTAGAAACACTTATGTTTCTTTCTTTTTATTTATTTATTTATTTATTTTTATATTTTCATTTTAGATTTGGAATTGCACATGAGTATTTGTTATATGGACATGTTATATAGTGGTGGGGATTGGGTCTCAGGAAATCCATTCCCTAGATAGTGAACATAGTGTCCCATAGGTAGTTTCTGAACCCTAACCCCTTTCTCTCCTCTCCTCTTATTGGTGTCCCTAGTGTCTATTATTTCCATATTTGTGACTATTTAGCTCCGACATATGAGTGAGAATATGTGGTATTTGGTTTTCTGTTTCTGAGTCAGTTTACTTAGGATGATGGTCTTCAGTTCTATCCATGTTGCTACAAAGAATATGATTTCATTTGTTTTCAAGGTTTCAAAGTATTCCATATATTCCACATTTTCATTATCCACTGATTGATAGGTGACATTTAGGTTGATTCCACATTTTTGCAATTGTGAATTGTGCTGCAATGAGCATGCAGGTGCAGGTGTCTTTTTTATATAATGACCTTTGTTCCTTAGGGTACCTACCTAGTAGTTGTCTCGCTGGATCAAATACTAGATATACTTTTTGTTTCTTGAGTAATATCCGTACTGCTTTTCATAATGCTTGTACTAATTTTCACTCCTGTCAACAGTGTAGGTGTTCTCTTTTCTCCTAAAGCAAATGCAACTAAAAAAAATAAATAAGTGGGACTTAATTAAGCTAAAAAGATTCTGCAGAACAAAGGGAATTATCAACAGAGCAAACAGTCAGCCTACAGAATGGGAGAAGATTTGCTAACTGTACATCTGACAAGAGACTAATATCCAGAATTTACAAATAGCTCAAACAAATCAGCAAAATAAAAGTAAATAATCCCATTAAAAAGTGGGCAAGTTAGCCGGGCTCGGTGGCTCAGCCTGTAATCCCGCACCTTTGGGAGGCTGAGGTGAGTGGATTGCCTGAGCCCGCGGGTTTGAGATCCGCCTGGGCAGCGAGACTTCATCTCTACAATAAATCAATAAATCAGCCGGGTGTGGTAGCGCATGCCTGTAATTTCAGCTACTTGGAAGGCTGAGGCGGAAGGATCGCCGGAGCCCAGCAGGTCGAGGCTGCGGTGACTGCACTCCAGTCTGGGCGACCGAGTGAGACTCCAACTCAAAAAAAAATGTGGGCAAATGACATGAACAGACATCTCTCAAAAGAAGATATACAAATGACCTACAAATACATGAAGAAATGCTCAACATCACTCATAATCAGCGAAATGCAAATTAAAACAACGAGATACCACCTTACAGCAGTCAGAATGGCCATCATTTTAAAAATCAGAAGCACTTACACATCAAGGAATATTGCCGAGTTCCTTTCTGAAGAGAACATTCTAACAGTCACCCTTAATTGACTTATTTTTTTGGGTTGTGAAAGACTGTTATTGTTTATGTGGAGAGGGAATAGCTGGGGTGGCTTCTTTACCTGTCACTCTTTGTTCTTTACCAAGAATGTGGAAAAGCAGGCTATGTTGACTTTTGTGTCTTTGAGTCACTATAAAGTAAAAGTAAAGTGACCTATTGACCTGAGTCTAGCCCCCAACATTATCAACCTTCCAAGAAACTCTATAGAGTCTCCTGGGCTCCACAGAAATCAGTTTTTCCCCTGTGCTTTAAAATAATTCACACTACCACCATTAAAAAATGGTGAGATTGAAGTGGGATTGAAGGGAGTATTCTGGAATTGTCAGCTGGCATTCTGCCAATAGGAATAGAGTGGGAAAATGTCTTTAACAATTCAAACAGACTGAGCAAATCAGGGTGGGGATGCAACTCTGCTGTTTATCCCCAAGAAGGGAGATAAATGATTTTACATTATGATTTCCTGTGTTATTAAAAATATTTCTTCTCTGGCAATCCATGCTGCTAGAATGTGGCTTCCACTTACTACTCAAGTATTATTTCCTAGGACCCAGACAGTTACATAGAATTCTTTGTTGTGTTCTATCAGTACTTAGAACAAAAGTCAAATTATTATTTGATATGCCATCAAAGTACTATAGATTCAAGACAACACATTGCCTCAATATTTAATAATGGGTGATCTTAAATATGAGTTATCCAATATATGAGACCATATTAATACATACTATCAGGGCACATCTATGAGAAAGGATAGTTCATATCTCTCTATGACAATGAGACAGCCCACAAATCTTACCTATTTGCCTTTTTGTTTGCTCATACCTCCCTATAGTCTAATTTCATATTGCTTCAATTCCATATGTTTTAACAGGCCAACAAGAAGGAAGAGTTCAAGATAGATGAGAAAAAGACTAATTGTTGTAGCAAGTTTCCTGATGAGCTAGCAGGGGATGAGAATCAGGGCTAAAATTAAAAATTATAAGACTGGAGGAAACATCTTTATTCTGTAAGAAAAGATAAGGATCAGTGTGTAGGTTTGGGGAGACACCTGACAAAGAATTTTAGCCTTATGGTCACTGCATCCTCTGTGATGGAACAAATAGAATATTCTGCTGAGAGTGAAGGGCAGATAGTAGGGTAAAGGGCTTGAGGAAAATGAACAAAAGTTTTGAAATAGACATTCTCGGGAATGAGAAAAAAATAAATGCCTGGCAGCATTAAAGACTTAGTTGAAGTTGGATACAAAGAATACTAATTTTTATAATTGTGTGTTTTTTTTTCTCTGGCAACATTCAGGATACCAGTCAAAATGTAGGGAAAGTAAAGTTACTGGGGTTTCAGTAGACGATTGCAACACCCTTGGTAAATTTTGCCTTTTCCCCCCCTCAGCACACCTAGGTACCATCACCACCATCACCAAAGAGATTGAAAAAGGTAGGTAGAATGTAGTTGTATGTGTGTGTGTGTGTGTGTGTGTGTGTGTGTGTGTGTGTGACCTTTAACAGATGATACTCATATGATTGAAATGTATATATAAATATACTAGCACAAAGCATCCTGAGATTTCTGTAAGACTTCAGGAGCCAGAGAACCAAGGTTTAGCTTCCCTCGGCAGGTTTATTCTTTCTGACTCCCGCCTTCAGTCTCCTGAGTTGGAGAAAACAAACTCATCCCCAGTTGGAAGTTGCTGTCTTAACTCCCACCTAATGTGTGAGGGGGAAGAAAATTCTAGGATTGAGCATGAAAGAGTTGTAGTGCTGACATGGATTCCCCACTGGAACAGTGTAAGACTAGACCTATGGTTAGGGTCTTCAACAGCTATTTTTATTCTTAGCTCTTTCCCCTTCATTAAAGGAATACCAAGCAACTGAACCTTTGAAATCACCCATTTCTTTCCTTCACGAAAATAGAGATTCTTGTCATATGCAACCTAGGTCCAAGCATATTTGACCTGCTCAAGTTGAAGGAGATATGGCCTGAAGCCCCACTCACTCAGCCTCACCTCACTTCTTCCTAGTCCCTCCAGGGCATACCCTAGTCATGGTTAACAGTTTATGAGATACTTAGGCAGATCATTAGAACTTCTCCAAACACAGATAAAAAACCTCCAGACTAAATTGATGATCTCTGATGTCCCTTTTAGCTCTCATAATTTTCTGAATCATTATTAGTCCAGGGACAAATGAAGTGGATAATAACAACACTACATGGACCTAGGCTGCATAGGATATATATATGTCCAGGCTGTTTTTCAGCTTCTATTTGAACTCATTATATTCCATCTTTTCTCAATTCTGTTAGGACACTCATTTATTCAGTTATACATTTATCAAACAGGTGTCAAGTACCAGGGATATCAAAACAAATAAGACATAGTTGCTATTTTCCAGTATATATAAATGGAATGAGACACAAAAACAATAATCTAAATGCTGAATGCTATGTGTTGTATAAAAAGGGTAAACAATAATTACAGCTAACATTTGTTGTACACTTGCTATATGCTAAGTGCTGTGCTAAATATAAGTCTTAACTCATTTAAATCTTACAATAAACTTCTTTGTTAGGTATGTTATTACCCTCATATTAAAGAGAAAACTGATGGGGAGTGGGGGATTAGGTCACTTGTCTCGAGGTCACACAGAAAGTACATTTTGTGAGAATACAAAGTACAGGTATTTTGGAAACATAGACGAAAGGACCATTAATTGTCTAATTGAAGTGAATAAAACTTTGCTGAGATGTGTAATATTTAAACTGGGGTTAAAAAGATGAGGAGAAGGAGGAAAGTGTGTTTATGCATAGGGAATAGCATAAGCAAAACCTGAAAGAGGATTATTCATTATGGGGAAAAGTAGGTTAGAGCCTGATTGTGTGAGTTGGAATGTCTGGTTTAACAGTTTGAGCTTTATCTGTAGGTTAATTGGTGACCATCAAAAGTTTGTATGCCAGAAACTAACACAATCAGGTATTTTACTTGGAAGTATGTATGAGACATCAGTGTTAATATGCCCCAAAGAGTGAGAGACTAAAGAGCTCAGTAGCAGGTTGTTGTCATGGTCTAATGGTTATGATGAACATTGATAAACTGGATGATCTAGTCAACCTGCTTTCTGGAGTTTCCCTTATTACTTCCAATTCTGCCTTCTGAAATTGTGCAGACCAAGTCCAATTATTTTTTTTTCTACATCATAGGCCTTTAGAAATTTGAGTAAATGTATCAGGAACCTTCCCACTCCAAGTCTTTCCAGGGATTGACTAAGGCCTCAATGATTCCCAAGGACCCTTCTGACCGTAACATTTTGTTTCCTTATTCTCTATAATCTGTCTTCATTAGCTTTTTAAAAAAATATATTATTTATTTATTTTTGGAGGGGATAAGAATAGGTCTGATATGCTATGTGAATGGACTTATTTTTTTAGGAGACAACAAAAAAAGGTAACTCTTTAGAATACTCCCCATCCCAGGATGCTCATTTTTTTCCTTCCTCTATTTTGACAGCAATCTCCAGAGACATCGGAGAAGGCAGTGTGAGAATGCTGGGCATGCAGATCCCAATAAAGAATGTTGAGATGCTGACTTCAGTTTTGATTGGCATGAGTGTCATCCTTCTGCTCATTGCTCTGTGTCTTGGTGGTGTGGTTTGGTATCAATATCGGCAGAGAAAACTGCGACGCAATAGGAGGTCCATTCTGGATGACAGCTTCAAGCTTCTGTCTCTCAAGCAGTGATACCTGGAGCCTGAGGATATCCTCAGGAAGCATATGTGGAATGCACTCCCAGCAGGTCATGGACTAGCAGCTAACCCCACTGTCAAAGGGGCATGGGTGGTGGAGAGGCAGAGGAGGAAATCAAACTTATCTGGGTATTTCTTCATTTATTTATTTTCATGGAAATAGTATGATTTCACCTTTTCTTTAGTTTCTTTGCTCCACTTGGGTACCTGGAGCTAGGTGAGTACCATAGTATGCTATATCACAAATTTCAGCAACTATATTATATCATCTTCTGTTGCTTGGAAGGTCTGGAAAATTCTAGAAAACAATCCTTCTCACAAAGTAGATACCAAGATTAAAAACTCATTGATTAGCTTTCCATTGCTTTTCAGGACCCAGACAAGTTCACTTTGAGCTGAAGCCACATGAGCTGTGACAATAATCCACATCTAAACTAAGGGCTAAGAGGATAGGCATGATGAGGTAGAGTGGGAATTACTAATCCAAATTGAATTTTGATTCTTCTTGGCAGTGAACTGTTTCGGACAAGTGGTAGATGGGTTGTTGCTGATATGACAGTCTACAATATCTGGAGCCAGAAACTCCTCAGAAAACTAGTCTTCCGTTTCTATACCGTGGCCCTGAAGGGAATGTTGAATGGCTTCTCCGTGATCTAGGCAGAAAATCCTGTCTATTAAAGTACTTTTTAGAACACTGAAAGACTGAATTTAATGATTGATTTTGATGGTGCCCATGGCTTCTGTGTCCACAACTGAAATGGAAAATACTTGGGAGAGGGCATAAAGTATGGTGTATGGTGTGTGTCTAAAAGAGTGGTGGGCACCATCCAAGAAAATGAGTTATTCTGTAGCAGACAAAAATTTTCTACACGCTAAGAAAAGTTTCCATAGAGAAAGAACTCTGAGCCTGAACTCAAACCTGTCCCTATTGGGTAAGGATAGGTGGGCACATACTTTGTGGGCCCTTTTTGGCATTGGAAATGTGAGAGGTCTACTTGCAACTTTGGCGGATGCTTTATAAAACAGAATCATTTTCTCTGGTACTTTACAGCAACATTCCTCTGTTACATGTAAGTCTGAGCCTCTGTAAACCTTGGTCAGAGAGCACAGACAAATGATAGCTTAGGGATTGAGTAAAATGGCCTGCCACCACTACAGTATCTATAAAAGTGTACTACATGGCAAGTGAAAAACAAAAGAATCATCAGAAAGAGTATATACTATCAATGAATTACATAAAGTTTTATGCTTCACAAAGCATTCTAATACCTGATTGCATTTGGCTTACCTCCGTTCTATTAGAGTGCTATCCCAATTTACATCTGAGTAAACAAAAGTTCAAGAACTTTAAAGTATTTTATCCAAGACCACTCAGCTAGAAGTTGGACAGGAATTAAATAATTTAACTCCAAATATTGGTTTCATCCTCCTATATCATAGAAACATCCCCTAATCTCCATCCTTCTAACCAGAATTGATGAGAACTTTTCTGTTTGCCTAGTTAGCAACCCCTTGCAGATACAGTGTAGAAATTCACAGAGCTGGTATTTAGTTACCATATAATGTTGAAGTTTGGGGGAGAAAACAAAAGCCAGAGTCTATATTATTTTATCATGGTCAGTGTTTTTCTGGAGTGTTTTACTGGAAGTCACAAAATATAGGGAGATAAAGGAAGAGTTTATATTGTTAGTTATCCAGTTGATAGTATGTAAGCCATTGTGATACCAATGCGTTTTACAGTAGCAAAACCATTTTGGCCTGTGTTAACATAGAGGTTCATGAAAACCAATTGCACTCTGGGGACTCCACTCAATTAATGGTTATAATTTGCCTGCAACTGAGAAGTCTTTAACTTGAATCTGGGAGACTAACTGGTGAATCGGGGTGCATTTTTTCTTGGTTTGCAATTCCACTCCAGGTCAAAGAATGGAAGCAAAGAGCCTATGTATTTAAGAAATAGATGTATTTTTGTGGTATATTTGCTCCATGGGTGAAGGGGGAGTTTGTAAGAAGATGTTTTTGACAGTTAAGTGGCATTCAATTGTACAAGCCAGTGTCAACACATCAGTGAGTCTTGTTTTGTCTCCAAAATATTTTTAATGTAGTCACTTCTTGTTTTCATCTCCATTGCTACCACCTCAGTTTTAAACATAGTCATCTGTTACCTGGACTATCATAGTAACCTCCTGTTTACCTTCCTTATGCTCCCTCTAGTTCCCAACAATTTATTCTTCATATGTAAAAGTGATGTTTTGAAAATATAAATTAGGATTCTAGTTTGAACAAAATGTCAGACTTATCTCTTCCTGAATATAAATATACCTGGAAATTATGAAAGAGCTAACAATAGAAGTACTGAAAAAGGTAGAAAGAGGAAGGCAGACTAGCTAGGGACACAGTACTGGAAGATCAACACAACAACTTGCCATCATATGGCCCTCCACCCAGAAACAGAAGGTGACCCAGTTCCAGCCTCTCTTAATCTGGCAAAAGGCAACCAAAGATGGAAGAGGTGTCCTAGTGAAAACTCCAGGTAGGCCTGGCAGCACTGAAAAGAAAGATTGAAAAGGAACCTTGCTGACAGTAAGTGGCCAGGGGAATTACACTTTATTTCTGCTAGCCAGAGGTAACCTTCCCTCTAGTAAACACTAGGTAGCACCTGAAAAGTATCTCATCAGCAAGTTGCCCAACACAGGAAGCACTCTTTGTTCCTTCAAGCTGGAAAATTCCATTCCCTATCCAGAGACAACAACTGGCTCTGGCAAGGATCAACATGAGCCTTGGTAACACCAGAGGAACCAAGCATAACAAAACAGTACAATGAAGTCTCTGAAATTAATTTTTTATTAGAACATGCAATTATATCAAGACTTGTGTGCCAGATTTGAACAGGGTGACTTTCTGCTAAAGTAGATTATCGAATACAGTCCAAAGTTTCATCATATCAAAAACAAGAAAAATTATAATTTGAATGATAAAAGGCAATCAACAGATACAAATACTAATATAAATCAAATGGAATTTTCTGGAAAAACTTTTAGAGCAGCAGTTATCACAAAAAAGCTTCTGCAAGCAATTATAAATGCTCTTGAAACAAATGGAAAATAGAAAATCTCAGCAAAGCAATAGAAGTTATAAAAAATGGAAATTACAGAGCTGGAAAATATAATTGAAATGAAAGGTTCACTGGGTGGGCTCAATTGTAGAGTGAAGGTAACAGAAGATAGACTTGGTTAGAGAGCACAGACAAATGATAGCTTAGGGATTGAGTAAAATGGCCTGCCACCACTACAGTATCTATAAAAGTGTACTACATGGCAAGTGAAAAACAAAAGAGGCATCAGAAAGAGTGTATACTATCAATGAATTACATAAAGTTTTATGCTTCACAAAGCATTCTAATTCCTGATTGCATTTGGCTACTCAATCGAATAGAGTCCAAAGTTTCAATCCCTACTCAATTGAATACAGTTCAAAGTTTCATCATATCAAAAACAAGAAAAATTATAATTTGAATGATAAAAGGCAATCAACAGATACAAATACTAATATAAATCAAATGGAATTTTCTGGAAAAAATTGATAGCAGCAGCTATCAAAATCAAATCAATAGAATTTATTGAATCCAAATCAATAGAATTTATTGAATCCAAACAATAACAGAGAAAATAGGCTGAATGAACAGAATCTCAGCAATAGTAATAGAATCATAATTCATATTATAGGAGTCTCAGAAGAAGAAAGAGTGGGAATGAAATAATATTTGAAGAAATATGATGTAAAACTTTCCAAATTTGTCAAAAGATATAAGCCTATAGATTTAAAAAGCTATGTGATCCCCAAATATGATAAGCCCAAAGAACTATATGCTAAGACACAGCATTCTTAAATGCTAAAAACTGAAGGCAGAAAAAAAATTGAAAACACCAAAAAGAAATAACATATTACCTACAGGGGAACATAATTTTGAATGAGGCCAAAAGGAAGTGACTGGACTTTTTTTTAGTGCTGAAAGAAAAAGACTATTGATCAAAAATTATAAATTCAGTGAAACTATCCATAAAGAATGGAGGAGAAATGAAGATATTTGCAGATTAAGAAAATCGAAGAGACTTTTTTTCCACAACCGGACCTACCCTTGAAGAATGGCTAAGAGAAAGTTTTCAAACAGGAAAGAGATGATAAAAGAAAAAATTCTGGAATATCAGAAAGGAAAGACAAAAACAGGAAAAGCAAAAATAAGGGCAAATGAGGATATTGAAGATCTGAACAATACAATGAATTAATAAGATCTAATTGACATATAGAAAACATTCCAAAGAATAGCAGATATTCATGATTTAAAAAACTATGGAACATTTATCAAGATAAATGGTTTTTATGGTTCAATATCCTGAAACATAAAACAAATATCAACAAATGTAAAAGAATTGAAATCATACAATATATATTCTCCAACGACAATGAAACCAAACTGGAAATCAGTAACAGAAAGACAAAAGGAAAACCTTTAATACTCATACACTCTTTTTATTTTTTAAAATTTATTTATTTTATATTTAAAGACATGGGGCACAATTCAAGATTAGGTATACAAAATGGTCATCGTACAGGAGAAAATTTTTTAAAAAAATTCATTTCTATATAATTGATGGATCAATGAAGAAATCTCAAAAGAAATCTAAAAAATCATAGAACTGGTTTAAAATGAAACTACAAAATACCAAAATTTGTGAGTTGCAGCCATAGCAGTGCTAAGAAGGAAATCTATAAAACTAAAATGCTTTCATTCAAAAAAGTCAAGCCTGTCCCCTCGGTGAAGCCATCATGACCATTCAATTTCACAGTAATCTAAAGTATATAAAATGAGTGGTATTTATTTATAATTTATACTCACTACTTTGAACCATTGTATAGCTACTAACAAATTCCATTTCTACAGAATGGGGAAACTGAGACTCAAAAGAAAGTAGTGATTTATCTCATGCCAGAAAGCCGGGGTGGGACTTAAATTGAGACCTTCTGGCACTGTTGAGTTCTCTTCTCACTACAATCTACTGCTTCTAATAAGTGTGGAATATAAATGTATTGGTAGGCTGGATGCAACATAACTTTGAAAATTTATAGCATTTAATGCATAAATTGAAATAGAAAGATTTAAAATTAATAATCTAAACTTCCACTTTAGGAAACGAGTAAAAGAAGAGCAAATCAAATTCAAAGTAAGAAAAAATAAAATAAAGAATAAAAATTAAAGCAGAAATCAATGAAATCAACAAAACTAAAAGTAAGTGTTTTTGAAAAGATCAATAGCCAGACTAACAAAAAAAGGGAAAGAAAGAAAGAAAAGATGCAAATTACTAGTATTAAATATTAAAGAGAGGACGTCACTGTAGTTCCTAAAAAATAAAGAATAGCATAAACAACTCTATGCCCATAAATTCAACAACATAGATGAAACGGACCAATTCCTTAAAAGACAAAATCTGCCAAAACTCACACAAGAAGAAATAGACAATCTGAATAGGTTTATATCTATTAAACAAATTGAATCAATTATTAATAATAGTCCCCAAAATGTAGCAGGCTGAGATGGATGCACTGATGAATTCTATCTAACATTTAAGGAGGAAATTATACCAATTCTCTATAATGTCTTTCAGAAGTAGGTAAACGTCCTAAATCATTCTATATGGCAAGAATTTACTCTAGGACCAAAACTAGAAATAGATATTGCAAGAAAAGAAAACTATGGACCACACACTGTCTCTCATGATCCTCAATAAAATATTAAAAAATCAAGTCTAACAATGTATAAAGAGAATAATACACCATGACCAAGTATAATTTATTCCAGCTTTGCAAGGCTTTTTAAACATTGAAAATGAATTAATGTAACTTACTACATCAACAGGTTAAGAAGGAAAAATCACATGATCTTACAAATAGATGCAGAAAAAGCATTAAAAAAAATTTTTTTTAATTCTTGATAAAAACTCCCAGCAAACTAACATTAGAGAGGAACTTCTTTAACTCAATAACAAACACCTACAAAAATTCACAGTTAATATCACATTTAGCCGGGTTCGGTGGCTCAGCCTGTCATCCCGCACCTTTGGGAGGCTGAAGTGAGTGTATTGCCTGAGCCCGCGGGTTTGAGACCCGCCTGGGCAGCGAGACCTCATCTCTACAATAAATCAAAAAATCAGCCGGGTGTGGTAGTGTGTGCCTGTAATTCCGGCTACTTGGAAGGCTGAGGCGGAAGAATCGCCGGAGCCCAGCAGGTCGAGGCTGCAGTGGCCGGGAGCAGCCACTGCACTCCAGTCTGGGCGACAGAGTGAGACTCCAACTCAAAAAAAAAATATATCACATTTGATGGTGAGAAACAAAGCTTTCCCACTAAGATCAGGAACAAGGCAAGAATGTCTCCTCACCCTATTTCCTTTTCAACATTGTACTAGAAGTCCTAACTAATATAAGACAGAAAAAAAGTTATACAGATTGGAAAGGAAGAAAAAAATACTCTTTGTTCATAGATGACATATTTGTCTATGTAAAAAAAAAAAAAAGCAAAGAATAGACAGAAATCCAAAAATAAAAACTCCTCTAGAACTAATAAGCAATTGTAGCAAGGTTGTAGGATATAAAGTTAATATACAAAAGTAAATCACCTTGAAATTGAGAACACATTACTGTTTAGCACCCCTTAAAATGAGATACTGAGGTATAAATCTAAGAAAACATTGTCAAGATCTATATGAGGAAAACTACAAAATGCTGATTTAAAAATTAAAGAAGAACTAAAAAAATGGAGAGATAGATAGGGAGACTCAATATTGTCAATATGTCATTTCTTTCAACTCAGTATATAGATTCAATGCAATTCCAATCAAAATCTCATCAAATTATTTTGTGAATATTGAGAATTTGATTTTAAAGTGCATATAAAAAAGCAAAGAACAAAAATGGTCAACACAACATTAAAGGTAAAGTAAGAGTACTGACACTCTCTGATTTCAAGACTTACTGTCAAGCTACAGTAAATATAATAGTGTGATGCTGATGAATGAATAGACAAATGGATCAATGAAGCAGAATAAAGTGGTTATAAACAAACCCACATAAATATAGTAAGTTGATCTTTGACAAAGAATCAAAGGCAAAAAAATGTTGAATAATATAAAGGTGCTGGCTAGAGGTTGTGCAGGATCCTGGAGTATCCCTGCCATGTTAGTTATTAACCCTTTAGCTACTGATCTTGAGGAAGCCAAGGGAAGACACTTGGGTAAGCATAAAGCAGTATAAAACTGTTTACACCAAGATTGGATGTGGTTTAGTATTTAATTGGTAAGATTGTATTTGTGCATGCCAATAAATCATCAGTTTTATTGGCTTCCTGACCGTTTTCCATGCCACATATTTCAACACCCTCCCACAAGGTATAACCAAAGCAGATTTGGACAAAGATCACAGCCACCCCAGAGGACTGCAAACTCTAACGGGTCAGGGCCCAGTTAACTTTTAAGACAAGTCTTTACCAACCCAACTGAGTTTATAAACTGGTGATTATTAGAGACTTTGGACTGCAGAACCACATGGCTCTGAACTTGGCCAGTGAGGGAAGAGTGTGAAGGGTCTTTCACTAGCAATGACCAAGTAAACTTATCTAGGCAAAGCAGAGGTCACCAGAATTCATCAGGTTTCAGCTAGGGAAAGATGGCCACATTGTGCCTGAGAGAAAGTCTGGAAATATTTAGAGCATTTCTGGGTTAAATCAATTGTAGTAGGAATTGAAGAAGTGCTGGAAATCCTAATTCATCAGCAGCATGTATGGTTAGGGAATGAAGCCCAACTGCACTTCTTTTTTAAAATTTTAAAGATATGGGATACAATTCAGGATTAGGTACATAAGTATGGTCACCATACAGTTAAAATTTGAGCCTCCCTTTGGCTGCCATTTTGCCTAGTTTGAGATCAGGTATCCTTATTCCTTTGTTCTTTTCTTTTTTCCTTTTTTTTTTTTTTGAGTTGGAGTCTCACTCCGTCGCCCAGGCTAGAGTGCAGTGACATACTCACGGCCTCCCCAGCGTCGACCTGCTGGGCTCTGGTGACACTTCTACCTCTGGCTTCCAATTAGCCAGAACTACAGGCGAGCGCTACCATGCCTGGTTATTTTTTTATTTATTGTAGAGACGAGATTTCACCAAGTTGCCCAGGCTGATCTCGAACCCGTGTGCTCAGACAATTCACTAGCCTCAGCCTCCCAAAATGCTGGCATCATAGGCTGAGCCATCGAGACGACCCCCTTATTCTTTACTGATGTTATGCACCTCCCCATCCCCCGTTCTTGCCTGGAAGATTCCTGCTACTGCCAATCCCTTTCTTACAATATTATGATAAATGTTTAGGATCTGCTTATGAGTGAGAACATGTAGGTACTCAATTCTTTGTTTCTGTGATAGATCACTGAGTATTATAGACTTGAAATCTATCCAAGTTGCTGCAAAGTGCATAATTTGTCCTTCTTTATGGCTGCATAATATTCCACCATGCATATTTACCACATTTTTTCTTTTAGTTTTTTATTTTAAAGATGTGGGATATAATTCAGGGTTAGGTATAAAAATGTTCTTTATGTAGGTACCCTTGTTGATGAGGTGTGCCCCCCCTTCCCCAGCAGATTCCCACTACTGCCAATCCTGCATCCCCCCCCAACTGGCAGTTTCCCATACTGCCAATCCTTTTCTTATAGTATTATGATAATTGTTCAAGGTCTGCTTATGAGGGAGAACATGTGATACTCAGTTCTTTTTTTCTGTGATAGATCGCTCATTATAGATTCTAAGTCCATCCAGGTTGCTGTGAAGTTTACGATTTTGTCCTCCTTAATGGCTGCGTAATATTCCATCATGTGTATGTACGACATTTAAAAAAAAATCCAATCCTATTTCTATGGGCAACACGGTTGGCTACATGTTCTTGCTACTGTGAACAATGCTGCAATAAACATACATGTGGAGGTATCTTTTTCATAGAGTGATTTGAGTTCTTGTCGGTATATTCCCAGAAGTGGGGTTGCAAGGTCGTATGAAAGGTTGATTTCTAGATCTTTCAGGAATTGCAACACTGTTTTCCACAGAGACTGTACTAGTTTACATTCCCACCAACAGTGTAGAAGTGTTCCCTTTTCCATGTAGCCTCTCCAGTATGTTGTTTTTTGAGTTATTGGTGATGGCCATCCTGACTGGAGTTAGGTGGTACCACAGTGTAGTTTTAATTTGCATTTCTTTGATGACTAGTGAGGCTGAGCATTTTTTCATGTATCTGTTGACTTCTCATATGTCTTCTTTTGAGAACCGTCTAATCATATCTTTTGCCCACTTTGTAATGGAGCTGTTTTTTTTTTTCTGTTCGGGACAGCTTCTTGTAGATTTTAGACGTTAGGTCGTTGCCAGACATACTGTTGGCAAATATTCTTTCCCAGTCTGTGGGCTGTCTCCTTACACTCTTGATGGTTTCTTTGGCTTTGCAGAAACTTTTCAATTTGATGAGGTCCCACTTGTCTATCTTATCTCTTATGGCCTGGAAACTTAGGAATTGGTTGCCAGTTCCAATTTACATAAGGATGTCTCCTGCATTTTCTAAGATGCTTATAGTTTGAGGTTTTATGTTTAGGTCTTTGATTCATTTAGAGTTGGTTTTTTTGTATGGTGATAGGTAGGGGTCTTGTTTGAATTTTCTGCATTTGATCAGCCAGTTTTACCAGCACCATTTACTGAATAGCTTCTTCTCTCCCCAGTGTTTGGTGGTACAGGCTTTGTCGAAGATGAGTTGGTTGAGAAATTGAAGTTTTGCATCTGGAATCTCTATCCTGTTCCATTGGTCTATATGCCTGTTCTTGTACCAATACTAGGCTGTTTTGATTATTGTAGATTTATTAAAAAGTTTAAAGTCTGGAAGTGTGATATCTCCTGCTGTTTTTCTGAGGATTATTTTGGAGATTCGTGGTTGTTTGTGTTTCCGTATGAATTTCGGTATTGTCGTTTCCAGGTCTGATTAGAATGCTAGTGGTAATTTAATGGGTATTGTGTTAAATCTGTAGGTTGCCTTAGGTAGGATGGATATCTTAACAATGTTGATTCCTTCAGTCCATGAGCATGGAATATTTTTCCATTTGTTTGTGTCATCTTTGATTTCTTTGAACAGTGTTTTGTAGTTTTTGTTATAAAGGTCTTTCACGTCTCTAGTTAGGATGATGCCAAGGTATTTGATTTTTTTTTTGTGGCTATTGTGAATGGGATTGTTCTTTTTATTTGGGTTTCTGTTTGTTTATTGTTGGTGTATAGAAATATGACTGTCTTTTGCATGCTTATTTTATACCCTGAGACTTTGCCAAAGTCCTTAATCAGTGCAAGGAGGTTTTTGACAGATTCCCTTGGGTTTTCGAGGTGTAACATCATGTCATCTGCAAAGAGTGATAACTTGACTTCCTCTTTTCCTATTTGGATACCCCTGCTCTTCTTCTCTTGTCTGATTGCGTTAGCCAGGACATTCAAAACTATGTTGAAAAGGAGGGGTGTGAGTGGACATCTTTGTTTTGTTTCAGTTTTCAGGGGAAATGGTTCCAATTTCTGTCTATTTAGCAGTATGCTGGCCGTGGGTTTCTCATAGATGACTCTTACTATTTTGAAGGATGTTCCATCTATGCCTAGATGTTTGAGGATTTTTATCAGGAAGGGGTGCAGGATTTCATCAAAAGCTTTTTCTGCATCTAATGATATAATCTTGGTTTTTGTTTTTACACCGGTTGATGTATTTAATTACGTTTACGGTCTTGCAGATGTTGAACCAGTCCTGCATCCTGGGGATGAAGCCTACTTGGTCAAGGTGGATGAGTTTTGAGATGTGTTGTTGGATTCGGTTTGCTAGGATCTTGTTGAGAATTTTAGCATCTATGTTCATCAAGGATATTGACCTGTAGTTCTCTTTCTTTGTTGAATATTTACTTGGTTGGGTCTCAATGTGAAGCTAGCTTCATAAAATGATTTGGGGAGAGTTCCATCTTTCTCGATTGCCTGGAATACTTTCAATAGTGTTGGTATCAGCTCCTCCTTGTATGTTTTGTAGAATTCTGCCGGAAAGCCATCTGGTCCAGAGATAGTTTTTTGTAGTAGTTTTCTTATGGCATAGTTCATTTCCTGGATTGCTATTGGTCTATTTAAGGTTTCAATTTCTTCTTGTTTCAACCTGGGGAGGTTGTGTGATGTCAGAAAGTCCTCCATTTCCTTTAGGTTTTCAAGTTTGTTTCCATACAAGTGTACATAATAGTCTCTGATAATCTTTTGCATTACTTCAGGGTCATTTGTGATTTGATGTTTTGCATTTCTGTTTGTATTTATTTGAACTTTTTCTCTCTTTTTTTGGTCAGTTTAACTAGGGGCCCATCAATCTTGTTTATCCGTTCAAAGAACTAGCTTTTTGTTTCAATGATTTTTTTTTGTTATCTTTTGTCTTCTATGTCCCAAATTTGGGCTTTTATTTTGGTGAGCTGAATTCTTCTGCTGAAATTAGGATTTTGGTTGTCTTGCTTTTCCAGCTTCCTTAGGTGACTTGTTAGGCTGTTAACTTGTGATCTTTCCATTTTCTTCATGCGTGTTCGTAGAGATAGAATTACCCTTAGTACTGATTTCTTGGCGTCTCAGAGTTTTGGTAAGATGTTTCTTCATTTTTATTTGTTTCCACGTATCTCTGAATTTCTGTTTTGATTTCCAAGTTGATCCAGGAGTTGTTTAGCATCATGGTGTTTAGTGCCCATGACTTTGTTGCTTTGGGGGGAACTTTGTTGGTGTTGATGTGGATTTTTATTCCACTGTGGTCTGGGAAGGTGCATGGCAGTATTTAAATCTTATGGAATCTGTTTATGCTTGATTTATGGTTGAGAAGTGGTTGATCTTAGAGTGTGTTCCATGTATTGATGAGTAGAATGTATATTTCATGGTTGTCGGGTGGAGTGTTCTGTAGATATCAATAAAGTTTATTTGTTCAAGCATCACATTGAGGTTCTGGATTTCCTTGTTGATTTTTGTCTTGATGATCTGTCTAGGGTTATGAGTGGAGTATTTAAGTACTCCACTATGATAGTGTCAGAGTCAATATCTTTTTTAAGTTTACCTAGAAGCTGCTTTATGAAAGTTGGTGCTCCTATGTTGGTTGTATATATGTTTAGTATAGATGTTTCTTGTTGATGTATTGTACCTTTTATCATTATGTAGTGACCTTCATATCTTTTAAAATTTTTGATAGCTTAAAAGTTATTTTGTCTGATATTAAGATTGTGATCCCTGCTTTCCTTTGTTTTCCGTTAACCTGAAAATTTGTTATCCATCCTCTTACTTTGAGTCTGTGAGTGTCCTTTCTGGTGAGATAAGTGTCTTGGAGACAATATATTGTTGCCTCATGATATTTTATTCATTTTGCCATTCTGTGTCTTTTCAGTGGTGCATTTAGTCCATTCACATTCAGGCTAATTATTGAGATGTGAGAGTTTATCCCTGTCATAAAGTTCTTATAGAGTTTGTTGTTGTTCTTTTGATTGATTCATGTGTGTTTTCAATCTTTTTCCTGCATTCATGTGATTTATGTATGTTTTCAATCTTTTTCCTGCATTCTTGTGAAGGGCATTGTTAATCTTTTTTTCCTTTCTTCTGTGTTTAATAGTTTCTTAAGTGTTTCTTGTAGCATTGATTCGGAGGCAACATAAGTTCTTAGGGATTGATTATCTGGGAAAGATTTTAATTCTCCATCACTGATGAAGCCTAGCTTAGTTGAGTAGGTAATTCTTGGTTGAAATTGTTTATTTTTGAGAACTTTGTAGATTGAGCTCCAAGCTCTCCTAGCCTGAAGTGTTTCTGTAAATAAGTTGCTGCTATTCTAATTGATCTTCCCCAGTAGGTAGTATGACCTTTTTCTCTTGCTGCCTTTAGGATTTTTTCTCTTATACCTACTTTGTGTAGGTGAATTACTATGTGTCTAGGAATTGGTTCTCTCATTTGTTGTCTTGCAGTGTTCCCTGAGTCTCTCGTGTTTGAATGGTCATGTCACTGTTGAGATGAGGGAAATTTCCTTGGATAATTTCATGAAATGTTTGTTCCAGGGTGGTCTCTGTCTCTCTATCTGCCTCAGGAATTCCAATTAATCTTAAGTTCAGCCTCTTGAAATAATCATTCATCTCTTGAAAGTTTTGTTCTGTCTTTTTAAGCTTCTTTTTTATGTTTTTAACAGTTTGTATAAGTTCTATGTTTTGATCCTCAAGCTGAGATTCTTTCTTCTGCTTTGCCATGTTTACTTTCCATGCTTATCAATTTGTTATTTATTTCATTCACTGTATTCTTTATTGCTCTTATCTCAGCTATCAACTCCTTCATTCCTTCCTTTCATCTCTCCTAAATTCTATTTATTCTCTATTAATGTCTTGATATCTGGGTTTGTGGTTTGAGAACAGTCATTCTGGGGTCTCTTCATTGTTTGCATTCTGAAGTCTGTATTCTCAGTATCTGACCTCCCAGGGGTCTGTGTGAGACCCATATTCTTCTTTTGGTTTTTCTTCATTTGTGTAGATTCCCCCCCCCTTTTTTTTACTTCTCTAATTCTGTTGTTTAGGGATAGGGGTAGCTTTTGCTTCTGTTGCTCAATCTCCTAATCTTCCTTATGTGGATCCTCTGGCTTTGTTCAATTCTGAACCTGGACTGCGGTTGGGGGGCTGTACTTTTTGCAATTTGGAGATTTAATTGAGGGGGGAGCTATGATACAGAAACTACCTGCATATCCCCGTGTCTACTGACAGGTATGTGGCCCCCCTGTAACCCATATCCCACTGCCTTACAATCTATCCATGCAGTGGGCATATAGGTTTGGTCCTTGAAAGTGAAATGAGGTAAGAAAAGGAAAAGAATGGAAAAAGGAAGGAGAGATATGAGAGGAAAGTGGAGAGAGAGAAGAGTAAGAGGGAAAACAGGTATGCCAACTAACAAATGGAAAGCGAATCAAACAAAGACAGAAAAGATAAAAAATAGAACAGAAACATACATGCAATCATACAAACACACAAACCAACCCAAAACCCCCTATTGATATACTCTCCCTCACAAATACCCCTAGACAAACATGAAGTTTAAAAAAATACAATAAAATAACAAACAAAGCAAAGTATGAAAATGTAATCAAAAACAGAAAGAAAGAGGGAAGAGAAAAAAGAAAAAACCCTCAAGACTGAAACAACAAACAAACAAAAAACCAAGCGGGACAAACAAACAAACTAAAAAACAAAATCTTCTCTGAGGCAGTTCCTGTAATTTCCACTTCCTTTCAGCTCTGGTCTACAGTCCCTCCCCTCTGTTCTCAGTGCAGGCTGATAGGGTTGCTCTCAGTATGGGTCAGATGTCCCTTGGACTATTGTGGGAGGAGGGTGGATCAGATCTGAACTCATCCGGCTTGCTGCCTGTCAAGTCTCCCACTCAGATCGGATGTGTCTGTGTCTGATCCAGCATGGAAGAAGGGCACCTGTCTCTCTGAGTTTGATGAGATTACCTCTAGGTCCCAAGTTGCAGGCTGGGTGGAGCAGGGTGGGACAATGTAGATCTCTGCTTGGTCCTGGGACAGAGAAAATGACTCTGACTGCCTTTCCTCACTGGTGGTGGGGCTCCACTCTGGCTCTCCCCAACTGCTCTCTTCATGGATCCAGGAATCCAGTTGGAGTCACAGGTGATCATGTGGGGCAGTCTCCAGGTGATGAGGATCTGCTATATTCAGCAGGTTTTCTCAGGAGAGCCTTGAGAACAGCAGATGATCCTGTGTGCTCCAGTGACTCCTATCTTAGTGTGGTGTGGGGTTGCAGTCACTTCTGGAAGAGAGCCCCAGGTATATGAGCCCGAGTCTCCCCTCAGATGGACTTTTACTCCCTCACTGGCACACACCCACTTGGGCAGAGAGTCTTTACAGACCCTCGATTTTGCAGAGACCCTTACATTCTGACCTGTTCTGTTGCCATCTTTCTGGAAATCTCCTACCAAATTTTTTATATCCAGTCCACTTCCTACAGGCAGCACAATTGGCTCTTTGTTTTTGTTGCAATAAACATTCATGTTCAGCTACCTTATTTAAAGAATGATTTCAGATCCTCCAGGTATATTCCCAGAAGGGGAATTGCTGGATCATATGGAAGGTTGATTTTTAGGAATCACCACACTGTTTTCCACAGAGGTTGTACTAGTTTTCACTCCCACCAACAGTGTAGAAGTGTCACCTATTTCCCAAATTCTCTCCACTATCTGTTGCTTTTTGAGTTATTGCTAATGGCTGTCCTGACTGGAGTTAGGTGGCATCTTAATGTGGTTTTCATTTGCATTTCTTTGATGATTAGTGAGATTGAGCATTTTTTCATGTATCTGTTGGTTACTCATATGTCTTCTTTAGAGAAGTGTTATTTATGTCTTTTGGCCACTTTTTAATAGGGCAGTTTGTTTTTTTCATTTCAGCAGGTTTGAATATCTTCTAGATCCTGGAAGTTAGGCCTTTGCCAGATATAGAGTCGGCAAATATTTTTTCCCATTCTATGGCCTGTCTCTTGATGGTTTATTTTGCTTTACAGAAACTTTTCAGTTTACTGAGGTCTCACTTTTCAATCTTAATTCTTATGGCATGTGTATTTGGGTTTTTGATCAGGAATTTGGTCCTTATTCCAATTTCTAAAAGGGTGTCTTCTGTGTTTTCTAAGATTCTTTTAGTTTGAGGTTTTACGTTTAGGTCTTTGAATCATTTAGAGTTGATTTTTGTGTATGGTGATAGATAGGAGTCCAGTTTCATTCCTTTGCATATGGTCAGTCAATTTTCCCAGCACTATTGCTACATAAGATCTTCTCTCCTCAGTGGTTATTGTTAATGACTTTGTTGAATATGAGTTGGTTGAGAGATTGAGTTTTTTATTGACCTTCTATATGACTCAGCAATCTCTCTTCTGGGTATATACTCAGGAGAACATAAATCATTCTACAAACAAGATACCTGCATACACATGTTTATTACAGCATTATTCACAATAGCAAAAACATGGAACCAATCTTATTACCCATCAGAAATGGACTGGATAAAGAAAATATGATACACATACATGATGGAATATTACACAGCCATAAAGAAGGACAAAATCATGGACTCCACATTAATTTGGATGGAGTTGGAGACGATCATACTTAGTGATCTTTCACAGAAGCAAAGTACTGAATACTACGTGTTATCACTCATACTTGGGACCTGAACATTAATCACAGTAGCACAAGGGAAGGACAGGCAGTTGTAGAACACTGCTGGGGGTGGGGAAGAGCACATAGCAACACAAAGGAGATGTGGTCCTAAACCAAGGGAAGTGAGAACCAGATGGAGGCCCAAATTTCACCTTCACATAGACTACTTATGTACCTAATCTTGATGTGTACCCCACATCCCTATAATAGAATAAACTTATCAGCCTCAAACTTCAGAGGTTGTTGCTGTGTTTTATGAAAGTATTCCCAAACACTCTATTTTGGGGCTTTTGAGGAACTGTCTCAGCAGCTTACCCTGGTTAATGGTACTGAAGCAGTTCTTTCCATAAAAGTATGTGATGACCCTGCAAGATTTCTTACTTGAATGAAGCACGAGAGTCTGTATCTCATTGAAATTAACATAAAAAAGATAAACACAACTGAAATTTCCAGGTTATAAAGAAAAAGGATTTTGATATAGTTTTCAACTGCAATAGTTGCTATCTACAATGAACAAATATTGCTTCTTCCCAAATGGTAAAAAAAAGACACTTAAGAAATGAAGCCAAACCATAGACTGGGAGAAAATATTTGCAAAAAGCATATCTGATAAAGGATTTTCATATGAAATATACAAAGAACTCTCAAAACCCAGTAATTAAAAACAAACAACCTAATTGAAAAAATTGGTGAAAGACCTGAACAGACACCTCACAAAAGAAGAGACACAGATGAAAAGTAAGTATAAGAAAAGGTACTCAAAAGGTCATTAGGGAATTTCAAATTAAAACAACAGTAAGATACCACCACATATTTTTTTGAATGGTCAAAATTCAAAACACTGATAACACCAAATTCTGGTGAAGATATGAAACAACAAGAATTCTCATTCAATTTCTGATGGAAATGCAAAATAGTACAGCTACTTTAGAAGACAGTTTGACAATTTATTACAAAATTAGATGTACACTTACCACATAATTGAGCAATTGTGCTCCTTGGTATTTATCCAAACAAGTTGAAAAATGTATGTTCATACAAAAAACTGCACATGTGTTTATTGTAGTTTTATTTATAATTGTAAAACTTTGAAATAACTAAAATGTCTTTCAGTAGGTGAATGAATAAATAAATTCTGGCACACCCAGAAAATGGAGTATTACTGAGTATTACTCAGTACTAAAAAAATAAATGAGCTATCAAGGTATGAAAAGACAAGGAAGAACCTTAAATTCATATTACTAAGTGAAAGAAACCAATCTGAAAAGGCTATAAGGCTATAAGCTGTATAATTCTTACTATATGACATTATAAAAAAGGGAAAACTATGGAGTCAATGAAATGATCAGTGATTGTCAAGGGTTATCAAGCAGGGAGAGATAAAGATAATTTTGAAGTTGTTAAAACTATTCTGTATGATACTATAATAGGTAGTTGTATGTCATTATACATTTGTCAAAATTCATAGGTCATACAACATCAAGACTGAACTTTAAAGAAAATTATGGACTTTTAATCATAATGATTTGTCAATGCAGTCTATCAATTGTAACACATGTACCACCACAGTGGGATACTGATAGTGGGGGAGGCTGTGCATGTGTAGGGGAAAAACTCTACTTTGTGCTCAGTTTTGCTGTGAACTTCTAACTGCTCCTAAAAATAAAGTCTATTGAGAAAAAGACATTTTTAAGGGACTTCAGAGAAAGATGTTCAACCTTAATTAGAAGAGATAAGTGAGCAAGTACAAATCCCCATTTTAGTCTTCTTCCTCCTTGCTTTGGGTGTTGTATGAAGAAAACTGTTGCTTAGTGCTATTGTAGCCATCTTGTGACCTAAGATGAAGACAAATCATAAAGATGATGAATCAGAGGGCTGACATTGTTAAGCTCCTGAACCAACTCCAGAAACGACCTATCCCTGGGCTTTTTGTTATGAAAGAAAAATAAATTGCTATTATTTAAAGCCATTTTTAGTTATGTATTCTATATCTTTCAACTGAAAGCATCCTAAGTGCTTCACAGGTCATTCTCTTTTACTGGGCCCTAAAACTTACTGCAAATCTGTTGTTATACTCTAGATTCTGAGCAAGTCTGGACTCCCTCATTTACTAACCAGGTTTCCCTAGCAGATATCTGCTCCACTCAGGTGAAGTAATCTAATTCCAATCTTGGCATTAATTCTTCCCTGCCTCATTTGTTCTAGTCAGTGTTCTTGGTTGCAAACAATAGAAACTTTTCTCTAGTTGACATGATTAAAAAGATAATTTGATGATAGGATATTTGGAAAAAGGGTCACTTTAGGGTACGCTGACACTGAATGAATGTTATTCATCTCAAACTCAACAGGGCCAAAGTATATGTTCCTTTATCCATTTTATCCATCTCAGTGAGGTCGCCATCATGTACTCAGTTGCTTAGGTCAGAAACCTGGGGGCCATCCTGGCATTTGATCCACCAGTTTTACTTAAAATTGGTCATTTTTGAAGCATATCTATATTCAGTCACCTCATTCAATCTCCACCACTGCTACAATTATTTCTCATTTGGACAATTGCAATAACCTCCTATCATGTTTTTGTTGTTGTTATTTCTGTTTTTACCACCATTTCACAGCAGCAAAAGTCTTCTTTTTAAAAAATTATATTTTAAAGATGTGGGGTATAATTCAGGGTTAGGTATACAAATGGTCATTGTACAGGTAAATTTGGGCTTAAATTTCACCAGATAATGTTATATTTCTTTTTAAAATAGTCCATTGATTTTCATTACAATTATCCTCATGGTCTACAAGAACCTGCATGAGCTATAGCAATCTCTGTAACTTCATTTTCTATTTCTCTTCCCCTCACTTTTTTCCAGTCTTATTGTCTTTCTATTTACCTAACATATCAAGATCATTACTGTCTTGGTCTTTGCTTTATCTGTTCCCTCAGCCCAGAATGCTCTTTACTCCAATATCCATATGGCTGTCCCTCTGAATACTTCAGATATCAGATCAAATATCATTTGCACATAGAAGCCTTCTTTGACCATTCTATTTATATCAGTTTGCTTGAGATGCAATAACAAAATACCATGGATTGGGTGATTTAAATAACATAAGTTTTTTCTCAGTTCTGGAGGCTGGGAAGTCCAAGATGGGAAGGCTCTGTACCTGGGTTGTAGGGAGCTGCGTTTTTGCTGTGTCTTCACGTGACCTTTCCTTTGAGTGCACATAGAGAGGAAGAACAAGCTCTCTGGTGTCTTTTCTTATAAGGATACTGACAATTTGACCATGGTTTCTCCCTCATGACCTCATCTAACCCTAATTACCTACCAAAGGCCCCATTTCCAAATGCCATCAAATTGGCAGGTAGGACTTCCAGATATGAATTTTGTGGGAGACACAAACATTTAGTGCTTAGCACTATCCAAAGTAACTCCTGGACTGTCACTCAACTCTTTATTACATTTTCCATGTGCCATATTGTTGATACTATTTTGCATCTCTTCTGATATTATCTTGTTCTCATATTTGTTTATTGTCTGTTTCCATTCACTAGAATGTAAGTTCTGTGAGAATAAGGACCACGTCTCTTTTCTTTAGTCATTGAAATATCCTTTTTGCTGAGAACAGTGTCTGGCACATGATAATGGATTAATACATAATTGTTGAATTAATTAAATAATTGCTCCCAAGCCCTGCCTTCATCTGTTGTATGACTTCCATTATGATGATTATAACACCAATAAAGGGAATCAAATACTTTTCAAGGTGATACTTTGTATTGTTTAGACTTACTGACACAACTGTCTCCTCAGAAGCTTCAAAGTGCTTTCTATCTCTCTTATGGCTCCTGGTGTTCTTCAACTTATATGATAGTTATATAGAAATTGATTTGATTCTGCTGTACTCCCTACCCAGGCTAGGCAGAGACTAGTCCTACTCTTCTTATTTACCACAAGGAATAACATATAATTACTACTAACAAGTGGTTCCATTTTTTTAGGAGAATACAATATGTCTGGAAATTCAAGATGCTGGCAATGTCCTCTGGAATAAAGAATCAAGTCCTTAATGCAGACAATAAAGACCAGAGGTAGATGGAATTAGAAAAAAATCATGAGATGGTTAGAAAATCTTCCGGAAATGAGGGAGATTTCAGTTCCTTTAAAAGATGATGAAAATTAGGTAGGCCGAGAGGAGGAGGGAAGGGCCTCCATTGTTAGAAATGAGACAACAGCATAAGAAAAGGCATGAAGGTGAAAGTATGTAATGCATTTATGGTTGCTGGGGGCATTGCAGCAAACAGCCCTGCATAACAAACCTGCTACTCAAGAGTTCCATTGTCATCTGCAACCACAGAACTGGCTCTTAGCTATCCCATTGAGTGTCTTCTACTATAGGGAGCCAATCACTGAGTAAGAAAAAAGAAAGTTTGTTTTTCATTGATATATGTGGTCACTTTCCCTTAGCTTTATGGCAATATCTGTAACTTTGAAGATTGACATGCCAAGGAACAACAATTCTAAATAGTATGGTTATTTTGGCTTTGCAGCTCAGTTCAAGATTAGGAGATGGTGGGCACCAAATGATTCACAAATGCCATCTTCAGTTGCTCCCAATTTACACCAATTCCACCTACTTCCTCTTTCTCTCTTCAAACATTTATTTTCTCATTACATAGCCTTGAAGTCCCCAGAATCTTCTCTTAGCAAACACTCAGCATCCCCTGTCCCCTCTGAAAGGAAGGAGAGATAGATGCTTTCTTTCTTGATGATTGTGTCTGTTATTGCTGAGATCATGGGCACAGAGATTTGTTCATGGTTACATTAAGCTTATTAATGTAACATGCTATTAAATGTATATACTTTCCTGGCTACACTCATCCTTTAAATAGAACGTTAAGCCATTTCACTTTCACTTTCATTCTTTTTCACACTATATAAATTTATTAGTGTTCTATCAAATACCTTAAGTGATGCTCATGATTAAATGGCATGTTGCTGCAATACCAGCCATTTCATTTCTTTCAGCCCTGCAATTCTGGCCTCTATTTCGCTTCTTTTTCTGTGGAGGAGAAGCTAGGCTTATCAGCTTGTGATGTCTCTGGATCAGAGGAAACCAAGTCAGTTCAATCATTGTTCTTTTGTACCTACTATATGCAAAAGATGGTTTCAGGAGCCTTAGGTGCTGGGATGAAGGCAACACTGGGACACTGATCAAGATGTTTAAGAACATAATTCTTACCTTCAGTGAGAGGTGGAGAAGGCTTGAGATTTACATGAAGATGTAAGGAGAGATCACAATCACATGGGAATTAGGAAGTGGCATTTGAGATGGGCATTGTACTTCACTAACATCCTTAAAATTAATTTTTAATTGCAAGTGATATATTGACATTGTTCAAAACTATAACATTATAAAAGAGTGAAAATTATTCCCCATCCATGTAATTTCTATACACATGTGCACACTAATTTTATAAATATCTTTCCAAAAGATATGGTATAAATATACAAGCAGAAAATTTCTGAATGTATGTACATTTATATCTTTATCCTTCCTGTCTTTTCTTCTTAATATAAATAACAGTGCACTTACCATACAAGCTATTCTATAACCTTGTTTTTATCTTCACTTAATCTAGTTTGATGATTGCTTCACTTTAGTACAAAAAGAGGTTCCTCACTCATTTTAGTGCTTATTAATAAGATAAATGAATAAATGTAGTTTTAAATGTAAATATAATGAGTCAGATAAACATTTCTTTGTATTCTTGGTTATATGGATTTATTTTCTTGTGGACCATTGAATACAATTTTTAACCGAAAGTGTAATATGGCAAAATTAAAACTGCATTGAGTTGGCTTTTTGAGCAACAGTGTACATCTGAGCAAGAAAAACATTAAGGTAAAGTTTTTCTGAGGATCTTTACCTATTGAGATATTGTAGAAGTTTAGGAGGAAGTACTGAGGCAGTTTTTAAGGTAAAGAGAGGGACTGTTGGACAAAATCTTAGAGGAGGAAAGATATAGAGAAACTTCAAGAATCAAACATACTCTTTTGGTGGAAAGGCAAAAATCTATTACCATGATAGTTTGTCATCATTATACATTAAATTCAACTTACAGGCAAAATATTTGAATACCAACCTAAGGATTTTAGGGGACATGAGTAAGGCCCGTTTGAACCAAATAATCTCCAAAGTGCCTGTTGCAGCTAGCCATCAGAGAGATATTTACAAACTTGCAGAATCTCAAAATTGAAAGGAGCCTTAAAAGTCATTTAGTCCAACTCTTATCCAATGTTTTATGCCCTTTGCAACATTATGGCAATTTTACATCCAGCTTTGGCTCACATACTTCTAGTAATAATGAATTTATGACCCAATATAGCCATCACCTAATTGTTGGCTTTCTCTCCATTGTTGGAAAGATTTCCATTATGTTGAGGATGAATATATTATTTGTTTATTTGCTAAACAAATTTATTTAAAGCCTTTATTCTTCCAGGTTCTGTAGATTACACTAGCATTTGTTGAAGACTAGGCACTGAATAGATCTACTTATAATCCTAGTTCTATAGGGCTGTGAGAATTATTTGAAGCACTTTTCATAAACAGCTCATATGATATTTTAAGAACACATCCTTGTTTCTTCTCTCCCCAACCCACCAAATCTAAACTACAGTTCTTCATAATAGAGTTTGGATTGCCCTTACCACTCCTATTCAGTCTCCTCTTAACAAACTCCTGTTTATTTGTATTCTAGAACTGGACCCAAACTCCAGATACAATCTGAGAGGTGCAGTGTGCACAAGAGTTATTACCATTAATGATAGCAACACTCTTTCCATTAGCATACCCTAAGAGAATATTAGGCCTTTTAAAGCCAGTAAGTCACTCTTTGCTCATAGCAGGCATATAGCAAACTAAACTTCCAGGGTCTTTTTTATATGAGCATCTTGACCATAAACTACATTTTTACCATCCTGTACTTGAGTGGCTGATTTTTTTAAATATTCTTTTTTAATTTTTTAATTGTGTGACTGATTTTTTAAACTAAAGTATATGACTTAACATTTATTCCTATAAATTTCATCTTGTCCAAATAGTTCATTGTTTCAGCTGAGATCTTTAAAATCCCAATTTATCATTCCCTATATAGTTCTCCCTGTCAGCTTTGTGTCAGATGCAAGTTTGATCAGCAAGGCCTTAGTGTCTTTATCCAAACCACTGACACAAGTTGAGAAGAGATAAGACCACAGTCTAAACTGTGTGCCACTTGGGAAGACAACAATTTATACTCTTTGGTATTTCCTACAGAGCTAAAGATTCACCAAATTGGACCATATCTAATTCACTGGACATTTGTGTTTGTCCAGTAGCTTGTGACAACAAACGTGGTCAAATACTTTCCTTATAACATGAAGCTCTAAATTCTTTTTTTTTTTTAATTGGAGTCTCACTCTGTTGCCCAGACTGAGTGCAGTGGCCGCTCCCAGCCACCGCAGCCTTGACCTGCTGGGCTCCGGTGATCCTTCCGCCTCAGCCTCCCGAGTAGCCGGAATTACAGGCATGCACTACCATGCCCAGCTAATTTTTTGATTTATTGTAGAGATGAGGTCTCGCCTGCCCAGGCGGGTCTTGAACCCGCAGGCTCAGGCAATCCACTCACCTCAGCCTCCCAAAGGCGCGGGATTACAGGCTGAGCCACCGAGCCCGGTTGAATAAATTCTATATCATTCCTCTCATTTACCAGTTAGGGACCCTATCAGCAAAGAACATTTGATTGTTTTGATATGGCTTATTTCTAGTGAAACCACCGGAATCTCTACTGATTATTGCTTTTTCAAGTACAGTCATTCCTTAGTACACGAAGGGAGTTGATTCCAAGAACCCCATGGATACCAAAATTCACAGATGTTCATGTCCCTTACATAAAAGAGTATAGTATTTGCATTTAACCTATGCAAATTTTATTGTATATTTTAGATCATCTGTAGATTACTTATAATACCTAACATAATGTAATGATATGTAAATAGTAGTTATAATGTATTTTTGTATTTTTATTGTCATGCTGTTATTTTCAATTGTTTTGTCAAAAACTTTAAAACTGTGGTTGGTTGAATTCATGTATGTAGAGCTCATGTATGCAAAGGGCTGACTGTACTCAAACCATATGCTTAATAATCTGTTTTGGAATTTTGCAGGCAGTGGACATCAAATTCACTGAGCTTTAGCTTCTGGAATTATTATTCTCCACTTAGGCAAAGAGAAACAGCATCTTACCAGCTGCATTTTTGGCTTCTCTCTTGTTCTCTACACTTGCTCAGAGATCATCAATTGTGGTGCCATAATTACTTCTTTAATTTCATTGAATGCCAGGGTGAGGTGATTCATAACATTGTAGAATGTTTCAATTAGAAGAAACCTTAGAAACTGTCTAGTTCAAGCTCTTCATTGTAGAGGAGACAACACTGAGTTCCAGAGAGGGGACAGGACTTGTATTAGATACGCAAGTTAGAGGTCAAACTTGACTCCTGTTCCACAGATGGGGTGGAAAGCATTGAAGACATTTTTCGGTGGAATGAAATTTGTTGAGATGCAACTCTGCCTGGGCCATTCATTAACCACTTTTTGGGAAAAAAAAAAAAAACCTATTTGAAATTCAAGTTCCAGAAGATGGAAGGTGAGATTAGAATGCAGGCTAAAACTTGGGACAAGCATATGTCTTTTACTTTTTTCCAATAGTGCAGTGTAGTGCGAAGAACACTGGACTGAGAGTCAAGAACCATGGATTTTAATTTCTTTATTTCAATATCTTTAGGACATGGAAATAGTTTTTGGTTACACAGTGTCATTTTATAGTGGTAAAGTAGTTGACTTTAAGTGTACCCACCACTCCCACCTGTGCTCATTGCGCCTGATAGTTGATTTTTAGTTTCTTCCCTCCTTCACTCATCCCTCTTCTGAATCATCAGTGTTTATTAAATCATTCTCTATGCCTTTGCAGATCCTTAGTTTAACTTCTACTTATAACTGAGATTATGTGGTGTTTGGTTTTCTGTTCATTTGTTAGTTCACTTAGAATGTTGCTCTCCAATTCCATCTAAATTGTTGCAAAAGACATTATGGTACTCTTTTTGATAGCTGAGTAGTATTCCATAGAGCACATATGCCACATTTTCATTACCCACTGATCAGTTGATAGGGAATTAAGATTGATTCCAAATCTTTGCAATTGTGAATTGTGCTGCGATGAACATGTGGGTGCAGGTGTCTTTTTTTTAAGTTGGAGTCCCACTCCATTGCCCAGGCTGGGTGGCACGCTCACGGCCACCACAGCCTCGACCTGATGGGCTTTGGTGATTCTCCCATCTCAGCCTTCCAAGTAACTGGAATTGCAGGCATGCGCTACCATGCCTGGCTTACTTTTTTTATTTATTGTAGTGATGAGGTCTCACCAAGTTGCCCAGGCTGGTCTTAAATCCCCAGGCTCAGGTAATCCTCTCTTCTCGGCCTCAAAGTGCTGGGATTAAAATCTGAGCCACTGCTCCTGATCATGTCTTTTTATATAATGACCTCTGTTCCTTTGGGTAGATACCTAGTAGCAGAATTGCTGGATCAAATGGTAGATCCACTTTTATTTCTTTAAGAGATCTCCATACCGATTTCCATAGAGGTTGTACTAATTTACACTCTCAACAGCATCTTATAAGCATCCCCATTTCTCTGCATCAGAGCCAGCATGTATTTTTTTTTATTCTTTTTCAATAATGGCCATTCTGATTTGTGTAAAGTGGTATCTCGTAGTTTTAAGTTGCATTTTTTGATAATTAGTGATATTGAGCATTTTTTCATGTTTGTTGGCCATTTGTATATCTTCTTTCGAGAGATGTTTGTGTTATTTGCCCACTTTTTAGTGGGGTGATTTACTTTTTTCTTGCTGATTTGTTTAGTGGTTTATTTTTTATGTGCGACTGAATTTTGCTTGCTAATCTTTTGTTGAGGATTTTCGCATCTATGTTCATCAGGGATCACAGTCTGTAGTTTTCTTTTGCTGTCATTGTGGTATCTTTTCCGGGCTTTGGTATCAGATACTGACTTTGTAGAATGAGTTAAGGAGAATTCCCTCCTAGTCAATTTTATGACATAGTTTCAGTAAAATTAGTATCAATTTTTCTTTGACAGTCTGGTAGAATTAGGTTGTGAGTCCATCAGGTCCTGGACTTTTTATTGTTGGGAGATTTTTAATTACTATTTCAATCTCACTGTTAGTTATAGGTCTGTTAGGGTTTTTATTATTTTTTTCCTGATTCAAGGTTGGGAGGTTGTATGTTTCCAATAATCTATCTATTTCCTCTAGATTGTTTAGTTTCTTTATATAGAAGTGTTCATGATTATCTCAGATGATCTTTTGTATTTCCATCATATCAGTTGTATTATCTCTGTTTTCATTTCTTACTGAGCTAATTTGAATCATTTTTCTTCATTAATTAATTTAGCTAGTGGTCTATCAATTGTGTTTATCTTTTCAAAGAATCAACGTTTTGTTTTATTAATCCTTTGTGCTTTTTAAAATTTCAGTTTCATTTAGTTATATTCTGATTTTTGTTATTTCTTTCTCTCTGCTAACTTTGGGTTTGGTTTGTTTGTGTTTTTCTATTTCCTTGAAGTGTGATGTTAGGTTGTCTATATGTGATATTTTGGTCTTAAAATGTAGACATTAAGAGGCGTATATTTTCCCCTGAGCACAGTTTTGGCTGTGTCCCAGAGGTGTTGATAACTTGCTTCACTGTTGTCACTCATTTCAGGGAATTTTCAAATTTCCATCCTGATTTCATTGCTGATCCAAGGATCATTCAGGAGCAGGTTGTTTAGCTTCAATGTGTTTGCTTGGTTTCATGAGTTCTTCTTGGTGTTAATTTCTATTTTTTTCTACTGTGGTCTGAGAAAGTTTTTCATATTATTTTGACTTTTTTTTTTTGAATTGGAGTCTCACTCTGTCACCCAGACTGGAGTGCATTGGCCGCTCCTGGCCACTGCAGCCTCGACCTGCTGGTCTCCGGCGATCCTTCCGTCTCAGCCTTCCAAGTAGCTGGAACTACAGATGCGCAATACTATGCCTGGCTAATTTTTTTTGATTTATTGTAGAGATGAGGTCTCACCAAGTTGCTCAGGTGGGTCTCGAACCCACGGGCTCAGGCAATCCACTCACCTCCGCCTCCCAAAGCGCTGGGATTATAGGCTGAGCCACTGAGCCTGGCTATTTTGACTTTTTTTAAAAAAATGATTGAGACATGATTTGTGGCCTATCATATGGTCTATCTTAGAAAATGATCCATGTGCTGATGAGAAAAATGTATATTCTGTAGTTTTGGGGTGGAATGTTCTGTGGATGCCTATTAGTTCCATTTGCTTTGTGGTCCAGTTTAACTCCAATGTTTCCTTGTTGACTTTCTGCCTTGATGATCTGTCTACTGCTGTCAGTGGAGTGTTGAACTCTCCCATTAATATTGTATTACTGTCTATCTTTTTTTAAAAAAGCCTAATAGAATTTGTTTTATTAAGCTGGAGGCTCTGGTGTTAGGTTCTTATATATTTAAAATTGTTATGTCTTCTTGTTATATTAATCCCAATATTGTTATATAATAAACTTTTTTTTTACTGTTGGTTAAATCTGTTTTATCTGATATGAGAATGACTACTCCTGCTCCTTTTGATCTCCATTTGCACAGAATATTTATTTCCACTCCTTTACCTTGAATCTGTTAGAGTCTTTGTGTGTTAAGTAAGTCTCTTAAAGGCAGCAGATATTTCAATTGTGTTTTTTTAAAGCCATTCTGCCAGTCTATATCTCTTTATTGGGCCATTGAGAACATTTGAATTCAGGTTAATAATAATGTGCAAGGTACTATTTCATACATCATACTGGTTGTTATCTGGTTGCTTTATTTATTTGTTTTTTCTCTACTGTGTTGGTGTTCCTGTGAGCTTTATGATGTTCAGGTTTTTTCTATTCATGTATTTTGACCTTTTATTTCAGTATTTAGAACTCCTTTGAGTATTTCTTATAGAGCTGGTCTAGTGGTGAAAATTTCTCTCAGTATTTGCTTGTCTGATGAAGAATTAATTTCTCCTTTATTTATGAAATTTTGTTTTGCGGGATACAAAATCCTTGGCTGATGGTTATTCTGTTTGAGGAGATTGAAAGTGGGTCTCTAAACTCTTCTGGTTTATCAGATTTCTTCTGAAAAGTCTGTTAGTCTGATAGCTTTACCTTTGTAAGCTATTTGATGCTTTTGTCTCACTTCTCTTAAAATGATTTCCTTCACATTAACTTTGCATACATGGATGATTAAATGATTTGGGAATGGCTTTTTTTTACAATGAATCTCCTGGGGATTGTTTGGGTTTTTTGTTATCTGGATGTTTAAATCTCTGGCAAGGGCCGGGACGTTTTCTTCCATTATTTCTTCAGGTAGGTTTTCCAAATCAGTTGTTTTATCTTCTTCCTCAGGAACACCTGTGAATCTTAGTTTGGGATGTTTTACATATTCTCATATTTCTTCGAGATCTTGTTCTACTCTCTTGATTGTTTCTTCTTTGTTGCTTTCAGATTGGATTAATTCAAAAGTTTTGTATTTAATTTCCGAGATCCTTTCTACTACTTGTTCCCATCTACTGTTAACACTTTCCTCTACATCAATAAGCGTGCCTGATCTCAAACCATGCAGAGCGGGGACCAAAGGGAGGCCCATACTTTACCTGTAAGATGACCATTTGTCTACCTAGTCCTGAACTGTACCCCACATCTTTTTTTTTTTTTTTAATTTGAGTTGGAGTCTCACTCTGTCGCCCAGACTGGAGTGCAGTGGCCGCTCCCGGCCACCGCAGCCTTGACCTGCTGGGCTCTGGCGATCCTTCCGCCTCAGCCTTCCGAGTAGTTGGAATTACAGGCACGCACTACCACACCCTGCTAATTTTTTGATTTATTGTAGAGATGAGGTCTCACCTGCCCAGGCGGGTCTTGAACCCACGGGCTCAGGCAATCCATTCACCTCAGCCTCCCAAAGGCTCGGGATTACAGGCTGAGCCACCGGACCCGGCTACCCCACATCTTTAAAATAAAAATAAATAAATTAAAAAACTTTCCTTTGTATTTTGTACAACCTGAAATGATTCATTCATTTCCAGAATTTCAGCTTTTTTTAAAGGTGTCTATCGCTTTGGAGAAGTTTTTACTCATGTCCTGAATTGTTTATTTGTTTATGTTGGTTTTCAACTTTCTCCTGAAGCTCACTGAGCAATTTTATATTCAGTCTTTTGAATTCTATGTCTGTAATTTCAACAATTTCATTTTAGTTAGGACTCATTGCTAAAGAGTTAGTGTGGTCTTTTGGGAATGTTGGAATGCTCTTTTTTTCATATTGTCAGAATTATTTTTCTGGTTCCTTCTCATTTGGGTAGACGATTTTTTCTTATTTGAGAATGGCAGAGCTGATGTAGACACTGTAGGGTTCCCTTGGTTATAAATAGTCGTGGTTTGTGTATTTCTCAATTGCCAGCTGTGGTTGTCCTGTGCTGGATACCTGCACAGGCTCACAGTGTTCTGAGTAGCTGGAGTGGCTTGGATAGTGGTATTAGTGGGATCAGACAAACCCCAAAGCCGAGGTGTTATATCAAATGTGATGGGTTGTGCTGTTGGTCTTCAGCCAGAAGGTGGCACTTGCAGAAGAGAGCTAGCTATAATGGAAGCTGTGGGTTTTCTCCTTACATGTGTTGTTCCAAGGAAGTGCTCAACCAATCTAGGTGGAGGGAAGGGCTCTGGGTATTACTCAAGTTCTCTGTCTGTTTTGAACCTTTGAGGGGAGTGTAGGAGGAAAAGAGCTAAGACACCCAATCTGTTTGCACTTTTTGCTACCCCAGTGGGGATTGGGAGGGAGTCCCTGGCCACTGGAGTAATGCTGTTGTGCAGAGGGAGCACAAAAGAGTTTACAGAAGGAGTAAGAGGCTGCTATAACAATGGATCCCACCCAGCATCTCCATCTTAGCCTTAGGCAGTATGCGATCTGAATGTCAAAGTGCAACCAGACACCAGGCCTCAGGTGTTCTCAAAGCAGCCTGCCTGAGCTAGAAACTGTCTACTATCATAGAGTATGCCCTTGATGCTCATTCCCTTCCAGGATGGATAAAAAGCAGCCACCAGCAAGGGTTTTGTTCCTGGGATATGGCAGCTGGAGCTGCACAGGGCTTTTATTCTTCATCATTCCATGTCAGTTTTGGAAGAGTATGGCTGTCGGTAAGGCAGTTGTTCATGAGAAACTGGAGTCCTGCAAACCTCAGGAGGTCCCCCAAGTCTGTGGCAGGAACATAGAATTCCTGAATTCTCCTCACTCACGTTTTTGATTGCATACAAAGCCTACTGTGGTCTGTGCTATGATCCAGCTGAGAATCTGGCTAGTTCCAGCCCAGGTTGATTAATTTTTTTCTTTTTTTGCAGTATGTGGTTATTAACACTTTTTGAAAGAGTTTTGGGGCATCCTGCTAGTCCTTTTACTCTTTGGATGCTGTACAAACTCTTTTTATCTTGTTTACTTCACAGGAGAAACACATTCCAGCTGCCTCTCATCAACCATCTTCTTAATTTCTAATGTATAAGAAACCCGATGTGTGACATTAAGCAAGTCATTTATCTTCTCTGGGGCACAATAGTCTCATTTCTTTAAGGATTCTTCAGATTTTGTCTCTGTTAATTTACTTAACAAATATTTATTGTGTACTTTATTTCAGGCTCTATCTCAGATGAATCTTATCAGCAAATAGGAGAGGTACATTATGATGAATGAAACAAGGATGAGGTAGGATGGGGGAAAGAAAGACTTTCTTTATAATCATTTGCTCTGAGGTAGATAGGCTTGAATGAGACATACAGTGGCGCTACTGCAAGAGTGTCAAACCAATCACAAGCCAAGCAAGTCAAGAATGAGAAAGGGATTGTAAACAAAGTGTAAAACTAAGATCAAGGCAACTCAGCATTTCCACACTTTCATAGCCTCAGAGCCCAAAGTATGTTGGTCTTTCTATCTTCTCTTCACTTCCCCCACTTCTTATCTCCTCCCCCATTCTCCTCTCCTTCTTTATCTCATCTTTTGTCCCCTCTCTCTGTCTCAAGAGTTTCTGTTTAACTACCTCCCCTGGGTTTGAGATCCATGGTTAACATCTCACTTATTTCCTGTTGCTCCAGATTCTTTTCACTCCTCTGCTCATCAGAAAACTTAGAAAAAAGACAGTATTCATTGGCATAAATGCATCCATTTTCTCCCCATCCTCCAAGGTAAGTTGCCTAAAAATAACTCTGATATAAAGTGAAAAATAAGTAGCAAAATGGAGACAGAACAACAGCCCAGGCAATGATATACTTGGCTTCAGGAGTGGGCATCACCAAGGCTTTCTGAATCCTCTCCATCTGTGCATTCTCTTCACTCTAAATAGCTATGGCTGCTTGGCAGGTTACTAATACAAGAATAAAAGAAGGAATTCCATTTCTAACCTTTATGGTTTAGCCAGACTCACCAAGAAAAGGATTACCAACCTTGGAAAAGGTAGCCATTGGGAGAATAATTGCCAACCCTCATATGTATATAGTGCTGAAAACCTCAGAAAGAACTTCCAGATCTGTTACCTCATTTCAATCTTCTAATATCTGTCTAATCAGAGGAAGGTAGGACATGGATGTTAAGCATTTTTAAATTTTTTTAATTATTATTTTAAAGATACTGGGTACAATTTAGGATTAGATGTACAACGGGTCATGGTACAGGTAAAGTTTGGGTCTCTCTTTGTTCATCACTTTGCCTGATATGAGATCAGGTACCCTTTTTGATGTTATTTGCCCCCTCCCTGGTAGTTTCTGGCTATAGGCAAACCCTTTCTTATAGTATTATGGTAAATGTTCAGGATTCACTTATGAGTGAGAACATGTGGTACTCAGTTATTTGTTTCTGTGGTAGATCACTACTATAGACTCTAAATCCATCCAAGTTGCTGCAAAGTCCATAATTTTGTTTTTCTTTATGACTGTGTAATATTCCACCATGTATATGTACCACATTTTTTATATCCAGTTCACTTTTGATGGACAGCATGGTTCGTTCCATGTTTATACTACTGTGAATAGTGCTGCAATAGACATGTGCAGGTATCCTTTTTGTAGAATGATTTGAGTTCTTCCAGGTATATTCACAGTAGGGAGATTTCTGGGTCATATGGAAGGTTAATTTCTAATTCTTTCAAGAATTGCCACACTATTTTCCATAAAGGTTGAACTAATTTGCACTCCCAGCAGAAGTGTAGAAGTGTTCCTTTTTCTCCACATCTTCAACAGCATCTGTTGTTGTTTTGTCTATTAATGATGGCCATTCTCACTGGGGTTAGGTGGTATCTCACTTTGGTTTTGTTTGCATTTATCTGATGATTAATGAGACTGAGCACTTTTTCATGTGTCTGTTGGCTATCCATATGTCTTCTTTTGAGAAGCGTCTATTCATGTCTTTTGCTCATTTTTTAATAGGACTGTTTTCTTTTTTCCTTTTGGCATATTTGAGTTCCTTGTAGATCCTGAATATTAGTCCTTTGTTAGATATACATTGGCAAACATTTTTTTCCATTCTGTGGGCTCTCCTTGCTCTCATGATGGTTTCTTTTGCTTTGTAAACTCTTTTCAATTTAATGAGGTCCCACTTGTCAATCTGATCTCTTATGGCATGGACATCTGGGGTTTTGATCAGGAATTCGTTGCCTATTCTGATTCCCATAAGGGTGTTGCCTGTGTTTTTTAAGATTCTTATAGTTTGAAGTCTTTGATCAAACTGGAGTTGGTTTTTGTGTATGGTGGTAGGTAGGGGTCCTGTTTCAATCTTCTGCATGTGATCAGTCAGTTTTCTCAGCACCATTTACTGAATAGGTTCTCCTCTCCCCAGTGGTTGTTGTTGGAGGCTTTGTCAAAGATGAGCTGGTTGAGAAATTGAGACTTTGCTTCTGGAATCTATCCTGTTCCATTGGTCTATATGCCTTGTACCAATACCAGGCTGTTTTGATTATTGTAGCCTTATGGAAGAGTTTAATGACTAGAAGTGTGATATCTTCTGCTTTGTTTCTTTTTCTGAGGATTGTTTTGACTATTCATGGTTATTTATGTTTCCATGAATTTCTGTATTGTCATTTCCAGGTCTGAGAAGAATGATGTTGGTAATTTAATGGGTATTGTGTTGAATCAGTAGATTGTCTTTAGTAGGCCAGACATCTTAACAATTTTGAATCTTCCTATTCATGAGCATGGAATACTTTTCCATTTGTTTCTGTCTTCCTTGATTTGATCTTTTGCATTTCTGATTGTGTTTATTTGTGCGCTTTCTCTCTTTCTTGGTCATTCTGACTAGGAGTCCATTTATCTTGTTTATCCCTTTAGAGAACCAGGTTGTGTTTTATTGATTTTTTTCTGTGATATTTTTGTGTTCTATGTCTTGTATTTGGGCTTTTACTTGGAGCAGTGTTTTGTAGTTTTCATTGCAAAAGTTTTGTACTTCTCTGGGTAGGAAGATGCTGAGGTATTTCATTTTTTTGGCTATTATGAATGGGATTTGCTTTTTATTTGGTTGTCTGACTGTTTTTTGTTGGTGTATAGGGATGCAATTGTCTTTTGCACATTGAATTTATACCCTGAGATTTGTGAAAGTAAATTATCAGGGAAAGTATTATTTTTACAGATTCTCTTGAATTTTTGAGGTATGGGATCATATTGTCAGCAAAGAGGGATAACTTAGCTTTCTCCTTTTCTATTTGGCTATCCTTGATTTCCTTCCCTTGTTTTAATGCTCTATATAGGACTTCCAACACTATGTTGAACAGGAGGGGTAAAGTGGGCAGTCTTGTCTTGTTCCAGTTTTCAGGGGAAATGCTTCCAATTTCTGTCCATTTAGAAATATGTTGTCTGTGGGTTTATCATAGTTGGCTCTTGCTATTCTGAGGTATGTTCCTTCTATGCCTACGTGTTCAAGGGTTTTTATCAAGAAGGGATGCCGGATTTTATCAAAAGTTTTTTTCTGCATCTATTTATATAATCATATGGTTCTTGTTTTTACATCTGTTGATGTATTTAATTCTATTTATGGTCTTGTGGATGTTGAAGTAGCCATGCATCCCAAGGATGAAGCCTGCTTTGTCATGGTGTATCATTTTTGAGATTTATTGTTGGATCCAATTTACTAGTATCTTGTTGAGAATTTTTGCATCTATGTTCATTAGGGATATTGGCCTGTAGTTCTCTTTTTTTGGTTGGATCTTTACCCAGTTTGGGTATCAGTGTGATCTTAGCTTCTTAAAATGATTTGGGGAGAGTTTTGTCTTTCTCAATTGCCAAGAATACTTTCAGTAGGATTGGTATCAGTTCTTCCTTGTATATTTTGTAGAATTCCACTGGAAAGTCATCAGGTCCAGGACTTTTTTTGGTATCTAGTTTGCTTATGGTGGAGTCAATTTCCTGGGTTGTGTTTTCAAGTTTGCTATTGTGATATATTCTCTGTTGATTCTGTGTTCTGCTGTTCTCTTGGAAACTGTGTGGTCATTTTTTTTTCTTTCTTCTGTGCTTAATAAGTTTTTAAACATCTCCTGTAGAGCTGCTCTGGATGCTGCATAATTTCTTATGGATGTGATGTCTGGGAAGGATTTTAATTCTCCATTGCTGATGAAACTGAGCTTGGCTGAATAGGAAATTCATGGTTGAAATTGATTATCTTTGAGGACTTTCAATATTGGACTCCAACCCCTACTAGCTTGTAGTATTTCCTTAGATAGATTTGCTGCCATTCTGATTTGTTTTCACTGGTAGGTATTGGGACCCCTTTCCCTCTTGCTACCTTTAGGAGTTTTCTTTTGTACCTACTTTGTGTAGGCAAATTATCTGCTTAGGGATTGGTCTTCTCATTTGATGTCTTGTGGTGGTTCTCTGTATCACTTGTTTTTAGCTGGTCAAATCTCTGGTGAGTTTGGGAAAGTTTTCTTGGATAACCTCCTGGAATACTTGCTCCAAGGTGTTTTCCATTTCCCTCTCTTCTTCTGGGATACCTATCAGGTGTAGGTTCTGCCTTTTGATATAATCACACATCTCTTGGAGGCTTTGTTCTTTCTTTCTGAGTTTTTATACAAATTAGGTTAATTCCATGATCTCGCCTTCAAGTTCTGAGATTCTTCTGCTTGTTTAATTCTGCTTTCCATGCTTGTCTTCTTTTTGTTCGCTTTGCTGATGACATTTTTGATGCCTAAAATCTGTTACAAGTTCTTTCCGTGTTGCATCTTGTCTTTCTTGAGTCTTATTCACTCTTTCCATCCATTTCCTAATCTCTGTCATATTCTGGGGACAGTCTTTTTTGAGTTCTATTGTTGGGACTTTTTCAGGTGTTTTCTCTTTGTTGCACTGGAAATTGCCTGTGGTCTTCCATTCATTTTTTCCCCTCATTTGTGACAAATCTCTTTCTTTTCTTTTTAGTTCTGTTATTCAGTGGCAACGGGAGAGGCTTTTACCTCTGATGTTCACTCAGCCGAATATCTTTCTCTGATCAGTGCTCTGAATTTTTTCAATTTTGAAACAGGACAGTGGGTTGGAAGTTTTGCTGTCTCTTGTAGTTTTGAGAGTCAAATAAGGTGGATGATGGGCTATAAGGATTCAGAAACTACTTGAAAGTCACAATATTTACAGATTGTGTTCTGGGTTCCCTGAGACACACTTTCCTCCACCACCACTCTATATGATGATGCAATGGGTACATGTGTGTATGCCCTGCATCCAAGATGCAGTAACACTAATGAGGAGAACAGAGAAAAGTAGAATAAAATATGACAGGCAAAAATTTTAAAAAATGCAAAACACAGAATAATGAAAATGATAGCAGAAACCAAAGCAAAAAAACAATTGAACATACACACACAGACACACCAAAAAACTGGAATAACAACAAAGAAAACAAAATGAAAAACAACAACAAAAAACACCCAGGAAAACCAAACACACACACATATGCTCAAAACAAAATGAAAGGAGAAGAAAAAGAGAAAAAAAGAAAAGAAATAGGAATTCACTTTGAAGCTTCACACATATATTCACACACATATTAAGCTAAAAAAAGAGAAGACCAAAGGAGCAAAAGAAAAATTATAAAAAAAAACTGAAAGAACAACACTAAATCATTCACCTACACACATAAATAGAAAACAATAGTAGAAGGGAATAAAACTGGGAAGGGGTGCAGATCAAACCCTCCCATACACATTCATACACAAAGGAAAAATATTTTCAAAATAGAAAAACTAACAAACAGACAAAAAATTTAAAAAAGGTTTTTAAAAAGTTTAAAAATCCTGTCCTTTTATGTTAGGATCTGTACTTGTTTCTCTCATCTGCTTCTCTGCTATCTTCTGCAGAGTTTTGACCTCATTCATTTTCTCCCCAGTGTCTGGACCTGGGAATGAGGAGGGGGCAATGGGGGTAGGTGGGGCTGCAGTCCTCCCCTCCCACTCTCGTATGGTCAGGAGGATTCCCCCCCATTGGGAAGGTGTGGGATTGTCTCTTCCACAAGTACTTGCAGGGTGTGCCCCAATCAGGCCTATCCTGGAGTGGAGCCCTTTTATTGCAGCTGATGTCCAGGTTCAGCTTAGGTTCATCCCTCTCAGTCATGCCTTAGACATGTGGGTCTAATGTTCAGAGGATTACTGGGGAGGAAAGGGGTTGGGTCAGTTCTGGACTCACCCCAGATCTCTTTGGAGGTCTTTCTCACACTTTTCTGGCCACATCCTTTGTCCTGCAGCTGAATCAGGATAGTGGGTGGGGAGCCTGAGATTCAGCACTTGTCCTGTTCTTCTGGAGTTTATGCTTTCAGGATATTCCCTCTGGGTCACAATCAACCCCTGAATAGTTGATCCAGCAATCACAGAGATCAAATCTGTTGCTCTGTGGTAAGCAAGCTGGAGCACTTTCCTGTCCCGTTTTCAAGATAGTGACAGGGTGCCTCTATCGCATTTTCCAGTGGGACTCTGCCTCTGGGATCCCTCTGCAGCCCTTACTGCCTGTGTCTAGCCAGGTACTGCAGTGGCGAGGCAGAGCCTGGAAGTGGCAATCTCTCCCACTGCAGTGGCAAAGCAGAGCCTGGAGTCAGCAGTCTCTCCCCACAGTTTCTTTCTAGGAAGACTTTTGTCAGTTTAAAGAAAACGGCACTCAGTTTCTGCAACCCAAGAAGCTCTAGGGACCAAGCAGAGCAGCTGCAACACCAACTGTTTCACCAGGAGAGCCCTGGCCACTTGCTCATGAACCCTCAATTAGTCAGTCTCTCTGAGTATCTTTTTTCCACAGAGGGTTTTGTTGATTAAAAACAAAAAGAAAAGAAAAAAAATGGTGCTTGGCTGCTTCATCCTGGAAATCACTGGAGTCCAAGCTGAGCAGCTACAGCACCAGCCACTTCACCAGGAGATCCCTCATCACTTGCTCCTGAGTCCTCACTCAGTCAGTCACTCATTCACACATGTACCGACACATACACAACATTTTCCATACACGTACTCACTCACCCTGGGGCTTGCATAGTCTGATTGGCTTGGCTGTCATCTTCCTCTCCCTCCCACAAATGGAATACGGAATACTTTCCTTTTTTTTGAGTTGAAGTCTCCCTCTGTCAACTAGATTGAAGTGCAGAGTGGGACACTCACAGCCAGCCCAGCGTCAACCTGCTGGGCTCCAGCGATCCTCGACCTTAGCCTTCTCAGTAGCTGGAACTACAGGCTTGTGCTACCATGCCTGGCTAATTTTTTATTTATTGTAGAGATGAGGTCTTGCCAAGTTGTTCATACTGGTCTCAAACCCACGATCTCAGGTAATCCACTTGCCTTGGTCTCCCAAAGTGCTGGAATTACAGGCTGAGCTTCTGAGCCTGGCCCTGGAATACTTTCAATAAGATTGGTATCAGCTTCTCCTTGCATATCTTGTGGAACTCAGCTTGAAAGTCGTCTGGTTCAGGAAAGTCTTTTATTTTTATTTTTTGGTGGGGAGACCTTTAATGACCAAATCATTTTCCTGGATTGGTATTGGTCTGTTTAAAGTTTCAACTTCAAAACCTCAAACTATAAGAATTTTAGAAAACTTAAGAGACTCCCTTACAGAAATTGGAATAGTCAACCAATTCCTGATCAAAATCCCAAAAGCCCATGACATAAAAGATAAGATAGACAAATGGGACCTCATCCAATGAAAAGCTTCTGCAAAGCAAATGAAACCATCAAGAGAGTGGGGAGGCAGCCCACAGCATGGGAAAAAAATATTTGCCAACTCTGTATCTGATAAAGGCTTAACATCTAGGATCTACAAAGAACTCAAACATGTTGAAAGGGAAAAAAACATTAAAAAATAAGCAAAAGACATATAGGCAGCCAACAGACACATGAAAAAGTGCTCTGTCTCACTAATTATCAGAGAAATTCAAATCAAAACCATATCAAGATACTATCTAACTTTAATAATAGCTCAAAAAACAATAGTAATAACTCCAGTAATAATTCAACAAACAAGAGATGGTGGAGAGGATATGGAGAAAAGGGAATGCTTTTACACTGCTGGTTGGAATGCAAACTAGTTCAACCTTTATAGAAAACAGTGTGGTGATTTCTAAAAGAACTAGAAATTGACCCTCCATATGACCCAGCAATCCCCCTACTGGGAATATACCCAGAGGAACTCAAATTATTCTACAAGAAGGATACTTTCATACATGTGTTTATTGCAGAACTATCCACAATAGCAAAAACATGGAATCAACCATGTTGCCCATCAAAACTGAACTGGATTTAAAATGTGGTACATATACACAAGGGAATATTATGAAGCCATAAGAAGGACAAACATACGGACTTATCAGTAACTTGGAGAGATTTAGATTCTATAATATTCAGTGATCTATTACAGAAGCAAAAAACTGAGTACCACATGTTCTCACTCATAAGTGGACCCTAAATATCTACCATAATACAATAAGAAAAGGATTGGCAGTAGCAGGATACTGCCAGGTGAGGGAGGACACATTTCATCAATAAGGTACCTAATCTCAAACCAGGTGAAGTGTGGACCAAAGAAAAGTCCAAACTTTATCTGTATGGTGATCCCTTGTTTACCTAATCCTGATTTGTACCTTACATATTTAAATTTTAGAAAACAGCTACTAAAAATAAAAAAAGAGTTTCAATTTCTTCTTGTTTCAACCTTTGGAGATTGTGTTATGCCAGAAAATCTTCCATTCCTTTATATTTTTTAGTTTATGTACATACAAATGCTTATAGTAATCTCTGATAACCTTTAGAATTTTTTCTGGGTCAATTATGACCTTGCCATTTTTGTTTCTAATTGTGTTTATTTGGTCTTTCTTTCTCTTCTATTTTTATGTCAAACTGGCCAGGGGTAGGTCAATATTATTTGTTTTTTCAAAGAACCAGCTTTTTGTCTGGTTGATACTTTCTGTAATATTTTTGTCTTCTACATCTTGCAATTGTGACTTTATCTTAATAATCTGGATTTTTCTACTGACATTAGGATTTAGATGATCTTGCTTGTCCAACTCCCTTAGGTGTGACATTAGGCTGTTTATTTGTGATCTTTCTATTTTATTGATGTGCATGTGAAATACTATGAATTTTCCTGTCAACACTGCTTTCATGGTATCTGAGAGATTCTGATAAGATGTGTCTTTGTTTTTGTTTGTTTCCAGGAATTTTTTTATTTTTGTCTTGACTTCCGTGTTGACCCAGAAGTTGTTCAGTAGCGTGTTGTTTAGTGTCCATGTCTTTGTGTGTTTTGGAGGGATCTTCTTGGTGACAATATTTATTTTTATTCCACCATTATCTGAGAAGATGCATGGTATTATTTTGGCCCTTTGAAATTTGTTCAGACTTGATTTAATTCTGAGAATGTGATCAATCTTGGAGTATGTTCCATGTGCTGAGGAGTAGAATGTATACTCTGTAGATGTTGGGTGGAATGTTCTGTAGATATCTATCAAATAAATTTGATCAAGTGTTAAGTTAAGATTGTGGTGGGTTTTTTTTGTTGTTGTTTGTTTGTTTTTTTCCTCAATGATCTACCTAGGGCTGTTGGCAGGGTACTTATATCTCCAACCATGATTGTGTGAGTGTCAATGCCCTCTCTTGTTTTACTCAGTGGTTGTTTTATAAAGCCTGGTGTTGGGAGTATATATGTTAAGATGGATATTTTGTCATTACGCTGTGTCTTTCCATGTCCTTTTAAACTTTTGACGGTTTGAAGTCAGCTTTGTCTGATATTAGAATAGCTACCCCAGCTATTTTCTGCTTTCCATTTGCCTTAAAGTTCATTTTTTTGCCTTTAATTTTGAGCCTGTGGGTATCCTTTGAAGTGAGATTAGTTTTCTGGAGGCAGCAGAATGTTGGAGCATGCTTCTTTATTCAGTTTGCCACTCTATGCCTCTTTATTGGCACATTCAGTCCTTTCACATTCAAGTTAATGAGAGTTTATCCCTGTCATAGGCTCTTCGGGAGTTTCTTTGCTTCTTTTTTACTTTTATATTTATGTATTCGTGTATTTTCATTTATGTGAATTTTTTGTATGCTCTGTTAACTCTGTGTTTGCCTACATTTTTGTGATGGGTATTACCACTCTTTTGTTTTTGTGTTCATCACCTTCTTAATCATCTACTGAAGGCCTGGCTTGCAGGTGGCATATTCTCTTAAAAATCACTTGCCTAGGGAGGATTTTAATTCACCATAAATGGAGAGGCTTAGCCTGATGGAGTAAGAAATTCCTGTCTGGAATTGCTTATCTTTGAGAATGTTAAAGTTAGGACTTTAGTCCTTTCTGGTTTGTAGAGTTTCTGCTGAGAAGTCTCAAGCGTTTCTGATGAATTTTCCCTTGTAGGTGGTCTGACCCTTCTTTCTAGCTGCTGGCAATCCAGCAATTCCTCTCTTGGGAATATACCCAGAGGACCATAAATCACTTTACCAAATAGACACCTACACATGCATGTTTATTGTTGTAATGTTCGTAATAGAAAAGACATGGAACAGCTCTGCTGCCCATTAAAAGTGGACTGGATATAGAAAATGTGGTACATATACACAATGGAGTATTGCACAGTCATAAAGATGAACAACACCATGGCCTTTGCAAAAACTTAGATGCAGTTTGAGACTATCATGCTAAGTGGACTATCACAGAAACAAAGAACTGAATACCACATGTTCTCACTCATAGATAGGCCCTGATGACCAGTCACATCAGCACAAGGGTGGAATTGGAAGTCGCTGGGCATTGCTAGGGGAGGGAAGGAGGGAGAAGTGTTGAGGCACATGACAGTACAAAGTGCACTTGGTGCACTACCATGAGAGTGAGGGTCACCTGGATGCCTACACTTCACCTGTTTGTAGCCTACTTAAGTAGCAAATCTTCACTTGTATCCCACAACTCTATAACAAATAAATAAATTATAAAAAAGAAATCCTGTTATTTGTGACAACATGGATGGATCTGAAAGACATTATATTAAGTAAATTAAGCCGGGTATAGAAAGACAAATATCAGTGATCTCAGTTACATGTGGATTCTTAAAATGTTTTATATAACTAAACCTGAATCACACCCCACATCTTTAAAACAAAAAAATAAAAAAACATTTTGAAATTGAAAAAAAAAAAAGAAAACAACTAAAGAGTGGTATGATTGTTACCAGTGACTTGAGTGGAGGTATGGGTCATGTAGTGGGGAGATGTTGGTCAAAGTATGCAAAATATGAAAAAAAAGTTGTGATTATTGTTGAAACCAAAGTGTCCATATGTATATAACCATTGAAACTGTTTGTTAGGTATGTGGGAATTTATTTTATGATGCACTCTACTTTTGTTTAACTACTTCCACAATAAGTATTTTGTTTGATTACTTCCACAATAAATAGTCTTAAAAGTAAAGTTTAAATAAAATTAGTTTAGTTGGGAAGAACTTCACAGGTTTGTATTCTAATAACCTGAAAAATCTCTGACCAATTTATTTGGAGCTGGTTGCAAGGACAGTGACTCAGTTATTTTGGAGCGACATCTCTGATTTATGAATAGGGTCCTGGGTGGGACAGTAGCTTTGGTACTTCCAGCTTGTCTCCTATTATTGAATATCTGCCCTACAAGTGAGCTGAGACTTGCAAAATGTGGATCTTATAATTTTTAGCCTGTTGTATGTAGGATAAAGCCTCTATTCCATAGGTTTGAGCTGGGTGTGCTCTTGCCTGACGTTTAGACTCTGCAAAATGGAGATGAGAGTAAAGAGAAAAACTAGTGACCTCCTTCTGGGAAGATACTGTGACTTTTGCCTGGGAGCTGAGAGAGGGATCCTTGTCTTCCTAGTTACACCGACCCATAGCTTCTGTCATGCTGAAATGGAGAAAAAGGTAGATGGAAGTGAAAGTCCAAAGATCAAGTACCATAGAAGTTACCCTTATCTAGATTTAGTAGATTTTCTTGAACAAATGTTTCCTCACATACTTTATGTCCTTGGGACACTTTCTGAAGGCTTAAAATAATTGCTTCTCTGTCATCATTTTTCAACTTCCACTTTAATTTCTTCATCTATTGCTTGAATAATAACAATGTTTTTTCTGACTTGTTTCCTCTCTCTAACTAGAGTTATCTTCCTTCTACAAGATCTGATCAAGTCAGAAAACTTGGTTATTTCAAGCACTCTAATGGTTCCTTGTGGGACACCAGATAAAGTCAATACTCCATAATGTGCTATTTCCAGTCTCTGTGATTTGCTTTGTAATCACCTTTCTGTATATATTCTCCTTATGTTCTAGTCATAATGAGCTACATCCTGAACATGGCATCACTTTTTATGTCTTTGAGTCTTTGATTATTTCATTTCTTCTGCCTAGGATGCTTTTCCCCCATGTCCTTCTTTTTCTATGATACTTGCTAATACTTTCAGGCACATGTTCATGCCACTTCCAAAGTGAAGCTGTTCAGGATGTCTCTCCAGACATAATTGTTATTTTTTTTTTGTTCTCTCAACATGTTCCTCATGCATCTAGTTAGCAGTGCTTTACTTTGTTTTATGAAATGTATTTATAGATCTGTCCATTATAGATTATATGTTCATTGAGAATGGGAGCTGTATTTTGCTGTGTTTCTCATGTCTCATATGGTAAATAATACAGCATAGGTGCACAATAAATTTAAATTAATAAAATAATAAAATTAAATACTTTAAGGTGTAATTAGTGATATGGATTCCAGGGTAGTTTTTAGGGTTTCCTTCTTTTTTTCCCATTTTCTCAGATTTTTCACTGGAAAACATTGCTTTTGACAGAGATTTTCTCTAGCTTGACAAAGTGTTGTGGATTTTTAGAAAACTGTGAATGCTGTTTTGTGTGGATTTATGTATGTGAGTCATAAAAGTGTGCAATGAGTGTTAGTATTGGAAGTGAAGGAGGTGAAGCTGTTTGTCCATCAACTTAGCCATCCAAATCACACAGGAATGTTTTTCTAGCTTATTATTTCTCTTCATTTTCTGACATATTTTTGTTTATTTTTTATTGTTCTTAATGGAACTTTAGAAAAATTCACTTCCATTTTGGTAGTTGAGGCAGATTCCATTAATTCATTTATTGACTTTTTAAAGGTAGTTCTTAACACCAATTCCCCAAAAATCTCTTGAAAAATTAATAATTCTACAGGAGCATGATGTTTCTCTGTAATTTCCCATTTTATATCCAGGGATATAGACAAGTGGGAGGCAATTATGCAATCCAGCAAAGTTAATCTCTCCACTTTGTGCCTGGGATAACTGTTGGCAGTATAGTTCCTGGCTTGGCAAAGCAGTTATCTAGGGTTTCCCATGCCTAGTTCATCATGGAACTGAGTACGGTTGCACTCTAGAGCATCTGTTCCTATACCTTGCAGGGTTCCTGAAGGTATGTAGGATAGAGTCAATGAATTTGACCACATTGGTAAGCATTCTATTATTTTCAGATAGGATTTATAGAAATCAATAATCTAGGAAAGACATCTGTAGAAAAATAGAAAGACTACAGGAACTTCATTTAACCAAGCATGGGCTCTGGCCTTGGTTCATCTCTGCTATTTATTAGCTATGCGTCTTGAGTAAGTCTTTTGACTTTTCTGAAATGCAAATTTGTTTACTGAACTATAGCATAACCAGAATTTTGGAATACAAAGGGAAATTACTATGGAATGGAAGTGAGAACAGAGGTTACTATCATTTACTGAGTACCTACTATAAGCCAGGCATAATTTTGTAGTTAATATAAGTAATCTTATTTAAATATCACTAAGACCATGAGATGGAAGAAGTTATTTTCATGTTGCATATAGAGAAATAGATGCTTAAAGAGGTAAAATACTTGTCCTAAATGTCATATGACAGATGAGTAGCAGAGATAGAATGCGAACCCAGGACTATCTGAAATCAAATCCTATATTATATTCATTGCATTTTTCTGCTTGGGTTCTTTAGCTAGCTCTGCTCAATCTCAGTTGTCTTTCATGTGGACAGGTCAATGGGACCAAAAAACTGGTTGCTATGGTTCCTACAAAACATATTTGAAGAACTCAGTCACTCAGTCAATTCTGGAGGCAAAAGGAGTAGACATCAAAGTCTATTAATAGCTCTTTAAAGACTGGTTTTGGATGTGTTGGTAGAATCTTCTTTCCAAATGCCTTAGAAGATGTTCTTCCATTGAATTGGAGACTGTTGATTCTAGGCTCTGTCTCACTACTGCAGTGCCCAGAGGCAGAGCCCCACTGGAGAAGACAAAAGAGGCACCCTGCCACCATCTTGAAAGCAGAGCAGAGTGGGGGTTCTGGTATGATGACGACAGCATAGGTGGACTTGTGAGGTTCTCCGAACGTGAGTTCCCAAAAAGACTCTTACTTTTCTTCCCCACTCCCCAGCCCACCACCAGCCATGCTGGTCTGAGGCCTGGGGACCTTCGGTCCCATGCAGGGCCGGATATTGCAGCCCCCTGCTGCTGCTTTTCCACCATATGTGACTCCTGCCAGTGTGGGAGTCTCGGATCTCAGCTCCCTCCCTGGCTACATCATCTCCCACGCAGCACCCAGCACCAAGCTGCCAGTCACTCAGGGAGGCTTTGGGTGCTTGCCCCTCAGAGACACCTGTCCCATTCCTGGCTGAAGTACCCTGTGAGGGGCCCAGGGCCACTCTTGCCCCTCACCGCCTGCCCTTTGGAGCTTTGGAGCTCTGGAGCTCTGGGCCCACCCTAGCTGAGGCACTCAGCATGTGACCCCAAGCTTGGGGACCCAGACAAGTGGAGAGAAATGGATCTGCAAAACTGAAACTGCCATGGCCATTCTCCAGGCAGAGATTTCCATTGCCCTGCCCACCTATCAACAAACCCCACCTCGGTTCCTAAGGTAACGTTGCTAAACAGGAGAAAAAGTCCTACCCCTACGCTGAATCAGACAAAAGAAACTCCCAGGCAGCAGGCTAAAGAAAAAACAAACCCAAACTGTGAGTAAATCTAGCTGCCTGCAATGAAAAACAGAGGTTAGAGGCCGGAGTTCAGAGGTGAAGTGACTTTACTCTGATCTCTTATTTTGACTTATGATTTTATCATTTTGACCGTTTGTTTTGAACACTTTTGTTGTTTGCCTTCTGATTTATACCCTTTAATGATTTTATTGGTCTGTCTCTGTGTAGCTATCAGTATTCTTTAGGGAATCTTTCTTATGTGTCTTTTTTCACTTCTTTCCGGCCCCTGTGTCTCTTTCTTACCTGATAGTTGGTATGTATGTCTGTTTTCCCTCTCACTCTTCTCTCTTTTTAACTTCCTATTGACACCCCCTTCCTCTATTATTTTCCTCTTTTATACCCCCTTTTTAATCTAGGGACCAAGACTACATACTGCTGCATGGACAGATAGTAAGGCAGAGGGAAATAGGTTCCAGTGTGCTCATACACCTGCTGGTGGATGCTAGAATCAGCATATACATTCTGAACCCCAACTTTCCCCTCAATTAAACCTCAAAACCTCAAAAAGTACAGTCCGCAGCCCACACTACAACATCAAAAGTGAGCAAAGCCAGAAGACCTCATAAGGAAGAACAGGATATTGCAGACGTGAAACAAAAGCAACCCCACCTTCCCTCAAAAACAGAATTAAAGAAGGGGAGGGAAAGAGGAAGAGAGAGAAAAATCTACACAAATGAAGAAAAACCAAAAGAAGAGTATAGGTCTCTCCCAGACCCCTAGGAGGGCAGACACTGAGAAAACTGACTTCGGAATGCAAACAATGAAGAGCCCCCAGAATGAAGGGTTTCAAACTACAAACCTAGATATCAAGACATTAATGGAGATATTAAAAAGAATTGAGGAGACACAAGAAGAAACTAAGAAGGAGCTGATATCTGAGATAACAGTAATAAAGAATACTTTGAATGAAATAAATAATGAACTGATAAGCATGGAAAGCTGAATTGCCCAAGCAGAAGAATCTCACAGCTTGAGGACCAAAATATAGAAATAACTCAAACTCTTAAAAACACAGAAAATAAGCTCAAAAAGATAGAAAAAAACCTTCAAGAGATGAGCAATTACTTCAAGAGACCGAACTTAAGAGTAATTGACCTTCCTGCAGCAGAAAGAGAGACAGAGACCACACTGGAACAAACTTTCCATGAGATCATTCAAGAAAACTTCCCTTATCTAATCAGTGATGCAATAATTCAAACACAAGGGATTCAGAGAACCCCTGTAACACAACAAATGAGAAGACCTACTCCAAGACACATAATAATTCGCCTAAATAAAGTAGGCACAAAAGAAAAAGTCCTAAAGGAAGCAAGAGAAAAAGGCCAGATCACCTACCATGGAAGACCAATCAGAATAGCAGCAGATTTATCTGCAGAAACCCTGCAAGCTAGGAGGGCTTGGAGCCCTATCTTCAAAGTCTTAAAAGATAAACAATTTCAGCCAAGAATAACCTACCCAGCCAAGCTAAGCTTCACCAGTGAGGGAGAATTAAAATCTTACCCAGATATCCAATCCCTAAGAACTTATGCTGCTACCAAACCATCTCTACATGAAACACTTAAGAAAGTACTAAACACAGAAGAAAAGGAAAAAAGAACAGCATTCTTCACAAGAGTACAGGGAAAAGAATAAAATATACACGAACAAACCCCAAAACCAAAAGAAAGACAAAAGAAAAAAAGAAAAAAGCCAAGTGGAAGAACAACTCAATAAGAACTCAATGATAGGCATGAACTCTCACATTTCAATAATTAGTCTGAATGTGAATGGACTAAATGCACCACTGAAAAGACATAGAATGACAAAATGGATAAAATATCACCAGGCAACAGTATACTGCCTTCAAGAGATCCATCTCACTAGAAAGGACATAAACAGACTCTAAGAGGATGGGAAACAAATTTTCAGGCGAGTGGAACACAAAAGAAAGGAGGAGTCGCGATCCTAATTTCAGACAAAATACCATTTAAGCTATCAAAAATTTAAAAAGATACAGAGGGCCACTACATAATGATAAAAGGTTCACTCCATCAACAAGAAATATCTATCCTAAACATATATGCACCCAACATAGGTGCGCCAACTTTCATAAAGCAACTTCTAGGAAAACTAAAGAAAGATATTGACTCTAAGACCATCATAACTAGGGACTTTAATACCCCACTCACAACCCTAGACAGATCATCAGGACAAAAAATCAGTAAGCAGATCCGGAACTTCAATGTGACTCTAGACCAAATGGACTTAATTGATACCTACAGAACATTCCATCCAAAGACCACGGAATAAACATTCTACTCATCACCGCATGGAATGTATTCTATGATTGACCACATAATTGGCCATAAATCAAGCATAAGCAAATTTAAAAGGACCGAAATTCTACCATGCACCTTCTCGGACCACAGTGGAATAAAAATAAACATTGACACCAACAAGGTCCCCCCAAAACCCACAAAGACATGGACACAAAACAGCATGATACTAAACAACTCCTGGGTCAATGATGAAATCAAAACAGAGATCGAAAGATACCTGGAAACAAATGAAAATGAAGAATCATCTTACCAAAATCTCTGGGATGCCTTAAAAGCTGTACTAAGAGGGGAATTTATATCCCTACAAACACACATGAAGAAAATGGAAGGAACACAAATTAACAGCCTAACAAGCCACCTAAGGAAGCTGGAAAAGCAAGACCACAAAAACCCTAATTTCAGCAGGAGAATCCAGATCACCAAAATAAAAGCCCAAATCCAGGACATAGAAGACAAAAATATAATAATAAAATCAATGAAACATAAAACTGGTTCTTAAAAAGGATAATCAAGATTGATGGTCCCCTAGCTAGACTGACCAAGAAAAAAGAGAGAAAAAAACCAAATAAGCACAGTCAGAAACACAAAAAGTCACATCTGACCCTGAAGAAATACAAAAGATCATTAGAGACTACTACATACACTTGTATGGAAACAAACTTGAAAACCTTAAGGAAATTGAGGACTTTCTGACATCACACAACCTACCTAAGTTGGAACAAGAAGAAATTGAGACCCTAAATAGACCAATAACAATCAAGGAAATCAACTACGTAATAAGAAAACTACCTACAAAAAAAAAGCCCTGGTCCAGATGACTTTCCAGCACAATTCTACAAAACATTTAACGAGGAGCTGATACCAATCCTACTGAAGGTATTCCAGGCAATTGAAAACGATAGAACTCTCCTCAAATCATTTTACGAAGCCAACATCACATTGATACCCAAGCCAGGTAAAGACCCAACAAAGAAAGAGAACTACAGGCCAATATCTTTGATGAACATAGATGCTAAAATTCTCAACAAGGTCCTAGCAAACCAGATACAACAATACATCTCAAAAATCATCCATCATGACCAAGTAGGCTTCATTCCTGGGATGCAAGGCTAGTTCAACATTCATAAAACCATAAATGTAATTAAATACTCCCCAGCAATCCCCTGAAGGTCAGTCTTACACGACTGGGGCATGTCTGAGAGGGATGAACCCAGATGGATCCTGGATGTCAGCTACAATAGGAAGACTCTACTCCAGGATAAGCCTGGCTGGGGTGCCCCTTACCAGTAACTGGGGAAGAGAAAATCCCAGACCTCCCCACCTGAGGGGATCCCCCTGACCCTGACCATAAGAAAGTGGGAAGGGAAGACTGAAGCCCCAATCACCCTCACTACCCTTTCCTCCTTCCCTGGGTCAGACATAGGGGGAATGTGAATGAGGTCAAACTATGCAGGAGACAGCAGAGGAGTTTACCTGACAGCAGCTGAGAGGATCAATTACAGAACCTGCCACAAAAGGTCAACTTTTAATTTTTGTTTTATATTGTTTGTTTTTAAATTTTTAAAATATTTTTCCTTTGTGCATGAATGTGTATGTGAGGGATCGATCTGTATTACTACCATCGTTTTTTTTCTTTCTTTCTTTAGTGCTTTTGTTTTATGTTTGTGTGTGTACATGAATGACTAAGAGTTGACCTTTCAGTTTCTGTTTTTGCTATTATGTTCCTCTCTTTTTTACTTTAATTTGTGTGAATATAAGTGTGAGGGTTCGATTTGAATTCTTTTAATTTTTTTCTTCTCTTTTCTCCTCCTTTTTGTGTTGGGCATATATGTGTGTGTTTTATTTTCCTGCTTTTTGTTTTGCTTTGTTTTGCTTTGCTGTTTTCCCAGTTTGTTTGCTGTGTGTGTTTGCTATTTGGTTAGGTTTCTGCTTTTGTTGTTCTGTATTTTTTTATTTTTATTTTTTTCAAATTCATATTCATCTTCTTTCATTCTGTTTTCTCTGTTCTTTCCTTTGCTGTTATTCTATCTTGAACTTAGGGGATGCTTGAACAAGAGATGCTTGATTATATCAAGAGGCTGAACCTATGCCTGATTGGTATCCCAGAAGAAGAAAAGGCAATGGAGAACAGCTTTGAGCAAGTATTTCAGGAGGTTATCCAAGAAAACTTTTCCATCTCATAAGAGATGTGACCATAAGATTGAAGTAACATATACCCATTACATCATCATATAGAGTGGTGATGGGAAGTGGATCTCAGGGAACCCACACCACAATCAATGAACATTGAGATTTGCAAGTAGTTCCTGAATCCTAGCTTCCTATTCTCTGGCTTATTTGACTCTCAAGACTACAAGAGACAGCAAAGCTTCTCAACCACAGGCATGTTTCAAAATAGAGCAAATTCAAAGCTCTGATCAGGGAAGAAGAGGGGGCTGAGCAAACATCAGAGTGAAATCTTCTTCCACTGCTACTGAATAATGAACCTAAAGAGAGAAGAAAGAGATCTGTCACAAATGAGGCAAAATCAATGTAAGAACACAGGCAATTCCCTGTGTAACAAAGAGAAAATGCCTGAAATATCAGACCTCAGAGCCAAAACAATGGAATTCACCAACTACCAAAGGAATGGCAGGAAAGAGTGAATAAGACACAAGAAAGACAAGATGCAACACTGAAATAACTTGTAACAGAGATTTTGGTCATAAAACATTTCATCCAGGAAATGAATAACAACATGACAAGCATGGAAAGCAGATTTAAACAAGCAGAAGAAAGAATCTGAGAACTTGAATACCAGAGCATGGAATTAACCTGATCTGTAAAAAACAGAACAAAAATTCAGATAGAAAGAACAAAGCCTCCAAGAGATGCTTGATTATATCAAGAGGCTGAACCTATGCCTGATTGGTATCCCAGAAGAAGAAAAGGCAATGGAGAACAGCTTTGAGCAAGTATTTCAGGAGGTTATCCAAGAAAACTTTTCCATCTCATAAGAGATGTGACCATAAGATTGAAGTAACATATACCCATTACATCATCATATAGAGTGGTGATGGGAAGTGGATCTCAGGGAACCCACACCACAATCAATGAACATTGAGATTTGCAAGTAGTTCCTGAATCCTAGCTTCCTATTCTCTGGCTTATTTGACTCTCAAGACTACAAGAGACAGCAAAGCTTCTCAACCACAGGCATGTTTCAAAATAGAGCAAATTCAAAGCTCTGATCAGGGAAGAAGAGGGGGCTGAGCAAACATCAGAGTGAAATCTTCTTCCACTGCTACTGAATAATGAACCTAAAGAGAGAAGAAAGAGATCTGTCACAAATGAGGCAAAATCAATGTAAGAACACAGGCAATTCCCTGTGTAACAAAGAGAAAATGCCTGAAATATCAGACCTCAGAGCCAAAACAATGGAATTCACCAACTACCAAAGGAATGGCAGGAAAGAGTGAATAAGACACAAGAAAGACAAGATGCAACACTGAAATAACTTGTAACAGAGATTTTGGTCATAAAACATTTCATCCAGGAAATGAATAACAACATGACAAGCATGGAAAGCAGATTTAAACAAGCAGAAGAAAGAATCTGAGAACTTGAATACCAGAGCATGGAATTAACCTGATCTGTAAAAAACAGAACAAAAATTCAGATAGAAAGAACAAAGCCTCCAAGAGATGCTTGATTATATCAAGAGGCTGAACCTATGCCTGATTGGTATCCCAGAAGAAGAAAAGGCAATGGAGAACAGCTTTGAGCAAGTATTTCAGGAGGTTATCCAAGAAAACTTTTCCATCTCATAAGAGATGTGACCATAAGATTGAAGTAATGTCATACACCTTCTCAGACCACAGTGGAATAAAAATAAACATAAACACTAACAAAATTCCCTCAAACCTCACAAGAACATGGACATTAAACAGCATGATGCTGGACGACTACTGGATAAACACAGAAATTAAAAGATTCTTGGAAGAAATGAAAATGAAGAAACATCTCACCCAATCCTCTGGGATGCCATGAAAGCAGTACCTGAGGGGAATTCATATCTCTATAAACACACCTCAAGAAAATGGAATGGCTGGAAAGAGTGAATAAGACTCAAGAAAGACAAGAAAGATCACAAGTTAATGGCCTAACAAATCATCTAAGGGAGCTGGAAAGACAAGACCACAAAAACCCTAACTTTCACAGAAGAATTCAGATTACTAAAGTAAAAGCCCAAATAAGGAGATATAGAAGACAAAAGTATCATATTAAACATAAACAAGACAGCAAGTTGGTACTTTGAAAAGATAAGCAAGAATGATGGGCCCTTAGTTAGACTGACCAAGAAAAAGAGAGAAAAAGTTCAAATAAACACAATCATAAATGCAAAAAATCAAATCACAACTGACCCTGAAGAAATTCAAAAGATTATCAGAGATTACTATGCACACCTGCAATGGAAACTAACTTGATAACCTAAATGAAATGGAGGAGTTTCTAACATCACACAACCTCCCAAGGTTGAAACAAGAAGACAATGAGACACTAAATAGCCCAATAGCACATCAGGAAATTAACTCTATCATTAAAAAACTACCTACATTTCTTTGATGACTTGTGAGGCCGAACATTTTTTCACATATCATTTGTCTGCTTATATGTCTTCTTTTAAGAAGTGTCTATTCATATCTTTTTCCCACTTTGTAATGAGACTGTTTTTTTTTTCTTTTTGGCACGTTTGCATTCCTTTTAGTCTATAATACTGGGTGATCCATCACAGAAACAAAGACCTGAGTATCACATGTTCTCACTCATAAGTGGACCTTGAATAATTATTGTAATACTGTAAGAAAAGGATTGTCAGTAGTGGGAAACTGCTGGGAGGGGCAGGAATGGCAGTAATGGGATTCTGTCAGGGGATGGGGGCACACCTCATCAACAAGAGTACCTGCATGATGAATATTTGTATACTTAACCTTGAATTGTACCCCACATCTTTAAAATTAAAAGTTAAAAAAAAAGAAAAATACCCCCCCGCAAAAAAATAAATAAAAAAATCCCTGGACCAGATGGCTTGCCAGTGGAATTCTACAAAACATTGAAGGAGGAGCTGAATCCAATCCTATTGAAAGTATTTCAGACAATTGAGAAAGATGGAATTCTCCCCAAATCATTTCATGAAGCTACCATCAAACTAGTACCCAGACCAGGTAAGGATCCAACAAAGAAAGAGAACTATAGGCCAGTATCTCTAATGAACACAAGTGCAAAAATTCTCAGCAAGATTCTAGCAAACCAGACCTAACAACATATGTCAAAAATTATCCACCATGACCAAGTAGGCTTCATCCCCAGGATGTAGGGCTGGTTCAACATCTGTGAGGGAATACATGTAATGAAATGCATTAACAGATGTAAAAACAAGAATCACATGATTATATCATTAGATGCAGGAAAGGCTTATGATAATATTCAGCATCCCTTCTTGATAAAAACTCTCAAACACCTAGGCATAGAAGGAACATACCTCAAAATAGTAAGCACCATCTACAATAAGCCCATAGCTAACATATTGCTCAATGGACAGAAACTGGAAACATTTCCCCTGAAAATCGGAGAAAGACAAGGTTGCACACCCCTCTTGTTCAACATTGTATTGGAAGTCCTAGCTAGAGCAATCAGTCAAGACAAGGAAATCAGGAGTATCCATATAGGAAAAGAAGAAATGAAGTTATCCCTCTTCATTGACGATATGATCCTATACCTCGAAAATCCAAGAGAATTGGTCAAAAATCTGCTTTCACTGATAAAAGACTTTGGCAATATCTTGGGGTACAAAATAGATGTGCAAAAGAAAGTAGTATTTGTATACACCAACAGCAAACAGGCAGAGAACCAAATAAAAAACACAATGCCATTTACAATATGCACACACAAAATGAAATACCTCAGATCTTCCTAACCAGAAAAGTGAAAGATCTTTACAATGAAAACTACACAACACTGCTCAAAGAAATCCAAGAAGACACAAACAAAGGGGAAAATATTCCATGTTCATGGATAGGAAGAATCAACACAGTTAAGATGTCCATCCTACCAAAGGCAATCTGCAGGTTCAATGTAATACTTATTAAATTACCACTAACATTCTTCTCAGACCTGGAAATCCAATACAGAAATTCAAATGGAAACTTAAAAGTTCATGAATAGCTGAAACAATCCTCAGCAAAAGAAACAAAGCAGGAAGTATCACACTTCCAGACTTTAAGCTGGACTACAAGGCTACAATAATCGAAAGAGTCTGGTATTGGTAGAAGAATAGGCATATGAACCAATGGAACATGATAGAGATTCTGGAAGCAAATCTTCAATTTCTCAACAAACTCATTTTCAACAAAGCCTCCACTCACAGCCACTGGGGAGAGAATATTTTCAGTAAACAGTGCAGGGAAAACTGACTGACCACATGCAGAAGATTGAATCAGGACCCCTACCTACCACCATACAGAAAAATCAACTCAAAATAGATCAAAGACCTAAACATAAAACCTCAAACTATCAGAACCTTAAAAAATGTAGGAGACATGCTTATGGAAACTGGAACTGGCAACCAATTCCAGATCAAAACCCCAATGTCCATGTCATAAGAAATAAGGTAGGCAAATGGGACCTCATCAAACTGAAAAACTTCTGCAAAGCAAAAGAAACCATCAAGAGAGTGGGAAGACAGCCCACAGAATGGGAAAAAAATATTTGCAAACTTGATATCTGACAAAGGCCTAACATCTTGGATCTATAAGGAACTCAAATGTGCCAAAAGGGAAAACAAAAACCAGCCCCATTAAAAGTGAGTGAAACACATGAATAGACACTTCTCAAAAGCAGATGTATGGGCAGTCAATAGACACATGAAAAGGTGCTCAACCTCACTAATCATCAGAGAAATGCAAATCAAAACCACATTGAGATACCACCTAACCCCGGTAAGAATGGCCATTGTTAATAAAACAAACAACAACAGATGCTGGCAAGGATGTGGAGAAAAAGGAATGCTTCTACACTGCTGGTGGGAATGCAAAGTAGTGCAACCTCTTGGAAAGGAGTGTGGTGATTTCTAAAAGAACTGGACATTGACCTTCCATATGACCTAGCAATACTCCTACTGGGAATATACCTGGAGGTTCTTAAATCATTCTACAAAAAAGATACCTGAACATGCATGGTTATTGCAACGTGGAACCAACCGTGCTGCCCATTGAGACTGGACTGGAGAAAAAATATGTGGCACATATTATGCAGTCATAAAGAAGGACAAACACATGTTTTATGCACCTCGTAGCAACTTGGATGGTTTTAGAGTCTATCATACTCAATGATCTATCACAGAATCAAAGAAGAAAGTACCACATGCTTTCACTCATAAGTGGACCCTGAACGTTTGCCATAATACTATAACAAAGGGACTGGCAGTAGTGGGATACTGCCAAGGTGGAATTGGGGGGAACACAGCACCAATAAGGGTACCTTATCTCAAACCAGGCATAGTGGGGACCATAGGGAGACCCAAACTTTACCTGTACAATGACCACTTGTATACTTTATCCTGAATTGTACTCCTCACCTTTAAAGAAAATTTTTAAAATTTAAAAAATAAAAAAAGTAAAGACAAAAATAAAATATTCTGTCAATTAACAAGCTTGTATTAAGCATCTACTATTTACTAGGTTCAATTATAGGCAAAAGAAGAAGGTAAGGTCTCTGTTTTATCCTTTTGAGAGAAGACAAGAATGTGTTAGAGCTTTGGGGCAAAAGGCCAGTGTATGGTTATGTGTGGGTTATAGTGACTCATCAGATGATAGATGCTAATAGCCAGAAAAAGCATGTACAGTATACCTGTCACTTTGCATGCTAATTACATGTCACAACAACTCTACGCTTCAAGCATGGGATTATTACCTAAAGTAGAGAAGGAGCTCTTCAATGTTTTACAGTGATAGAGAAAGGATTTGAATGCCACTTTGTCTAGCTCTCAAACCTGTCACATTTCTACTGCAATACTCCCAAAGCATAGAGTGACCTGCAACATCTTGAGAAGTCTGTTGAAGCATCTTATGCTTATTGAATTCCTTCAGTTGCTGGCTTCAACAATAATGTTCTTCATTGTAAATAATTTGTGTCTGTTTTATACATTATTATATGCAGAAAACTTGTGAATTATAAATTTTCTAACTTAGCTTATTTCACACATTGCTTCTTTTGTCATAATGAGTTTAGACTATGCTTTATACTTGAAAGCAATAAGATGACATTTATTTAAAAAAAATCTTAAACTTTGAATTTTTGTTCAGTCTATATGTTGTTCTTAACCTTAGCCATTTGATCTACCATGCAAACATTTCTGTGGAAATGTTAGACCGACCTGAAATTTTTTTTCTTTAGATGGCTATTTATCTTATACTGTTTCCTCTTTTGTTCACATATTTTATCTTTCTTTCACTCTTCTCCTCCCACTCTCTGGTCCTGCTTCAAAGATGTGTGCAGTTGGTGGTGGGCATGTGAAATTCTGAAAGATGTAAGGAGAAAATGGATTTAGTTTGAAATGGTGGAGTGATACTGACTTATGCTCTTTCCCCTCTTCCCCATTTCCAGACAGAGCTACTTTCCTGTAAACTGTCATTGCTGCCATTGCTTCGTGTTGCTCCTATTTCAGCCAAAGACTTCTGCGTTATGTAGTCAATTCTATTTCAAATTAAATGTATCACAGAATGGCTTATTGCTGTGTTTCTTGTTTCTTGTGGCAGAGAGATGAAGAGAGAGAGAGAGAGAGAGAGAGAGAGAATGCATGCAAGAGTTGGTATGGAAACATGTCAGCTATCTATAAAGATTTCTTTAATAGTGGAGAAAGAAATAGCAGACAGGATGGGTGATATCCACTTACTCTCTCCAGCCATGAACTCAGCATTCTCTCTCTCTTTTTTTCCAGTGGTGGTTAAGAAGGGACAGCAGAGATACATTATTGCTTTCAATTTACTGTCTTATTGTTTTTAATTTACTGCTAAAATAAATATTAATATTCATTGAATATCTATGTCATGATTGGCACTGTTTTCAGAACTTTTACATATACACTCATTTAATCCTCACAACAAGACTAATCACCATTTCATAGATAAAAAACTAAGGCACAGAGAGATTAAATGAATTGTTCCTGGTCATCTCATTGGTGAAAGTAAGATACAGGATTCAAGTTTATATAATCTGACTTAATGGCTTATGCTTTTAATTATCACTCTCTAGATATTTTGTTGGTGAGAATATGGATAGATAAGTGTATGGATATTGTATGGATAAATCAACTCAACAAACTTATAATGAACATTTATCAAGTTTCAAGCACAACACCAGTTACTGGCATACCAAAATGAATAGGATTTAATTACTGATCTAGCAACTCTATAGACTCTGTGAAATTTTCTAAAGTTGGGTAGGTCACCATATTTTAGATCTGGTTGAAATGAGAGAACCAAGTAATGACTGGCTAGCAAGAATATGGAATAGTGAAACTAAAATATATAATATAAAATCAGACAAGCTTTATTATTGACCAACTGGGTGATTTGGAGCAAGTGGAAATGATGAAATCTACCTACCAAAGTTCCTATAAAGATTAAATGAGGGCTGGGCAGAGCTAGGCAGAGTGAACTCTCACAGAAACAAAGAGCTGGGTATCACATGTTTTCACTCATAAGTGGTCCTTGAACAGCTACCATATTACTATAAGAAAAGGATTGAAAGTGGTGGGAAACTGTGGGGAGGGGGATAGGAGGGTGGGGAAGTGGGATTGACAGTAGTCGATATCTGCCTGGGGAAGGGGGGCACACCTCATCAAGGGTACCTGTACAATGAATATTTGTATACCTAACCCTGAATTGTACGACACAATTTTAAAATAAAAAATTAAAAGAAGACAAAAAAGACTAAATGAGGGAAAGAAAGAGAGTGGATATCCAATATATGATTTTTCTCCTTTATTCTCATATTTACAAAATGGGTAAAGCTTAATTTCTTGATCTTATATCCTAGAACAATAGGTCACAATTGAACAACTGAACAATCTGAGACCATAACCTTCAGAGCTCTAACAAACTCAGTTGTTAAGATGAACTCAATGTGTTGAAAGATAAATCCATATAATAATGTACTTGGATGTAGTGAGTAGAGTTTACATACATAAGCCTGCCCATCAACCTGCAGAAGTAAATTTGACACATGGAAATACTGAAATTTGGAGAGAGGAAGTGACTTTTCCATGTTGCCATTAAAACTTGGGGATTCTGACTTCAAACCTCAGGTGTTTTCATCAAATCATGAGTTACTGTATGACTTACTTGAAATTTTCACTCTTTGGATTCTACTAGAGTCTATCTCATTTTTCTCACTAGTGATTTAGGAATAATTACTCCCACCCTGGCTATTTCAGAAAGTTGTTGTGAGGGAGAAATGCATTTAAATGTATTTTCTTAATTTTATCCAAATGTGTGTGTTTTTTAATAAGAAGGATTTCATTGTATCAGGTTAGGTAAATATATGGAAAGTGAAGCCAAAAAAGAAGAGCAGAATTGGCCCCAAGTCACAAAACTTGTTAGTGACAAAGCTAAAACCAGAGATCCTGGAAGTCTGCATGCTCTTAAACCCCTATGCTGTTTCCTCTTCTACTCCAAAATACCCTTTAAATTCAGTCAATTATTTCCACCTCCATGATATTTATATTGTTCATACAGTTGTCATATCTCACTTGGAGTACAGTAACAGTTTCCTTGTGCTTCTACTCTTACGTTTATAGTTCATTTTCCACATTTAAACCAGTGGTTTCTTGCTAAATTGTAAGTTAAATTACATTACTTTTTGGTTTAAAAATCTACCAATGACTTCTCATTTAACTTTGAATCAAATTTGTCTAGACCCTGCTGATTATCATACTCATTTTATAAAACTATTTTTTCTGATTTTGTTGTACTCCAACCACACCTGCCATTTAGATGCTTCTAAAATATATAAAGCTTAGTCCTACCTTAGGGTCTTATGCTTTTAAATCCTTCTGCTGAAATTATTCTTCCACTGTGTTCACTCATTATAAGCTTCTTCGTATTATTAATATTCATCTATGATTAAACCTTCTCAGAGAGACTTTTCTAAACCAGTCATACTATCTAGAATTGCTTTCCTATGTTATTTTATATTTCCTTACTCTCTTTATTTTTTAATATTAATTATCATTGTCTAAAATTATATTATTTATTTGCTTTCCTTTTATTGTCTGTCAACTTATATTAGATTATAAGCTCTACACAAGCAGAAACTTTACCTGTCTGCACCTTCATATTCTAGCACCATGCTTGGTGAAGAATAGATGAAGAATAGTTAATATTCATTGAATGAATGGTTACCTCCATAACTGTGGTATTTGTGTTTTTATATGGTGATCCTGAATGATAATAAAAGACATACCATGTTACTGGGAAGCAGGGTAAAAATATCCCTGCATATGTCCACTTGGCGCACATTAAGTAGATAGGCACAAATTTTACAAGCAGCTCCAACTGAATTGCCAGATTTCTGTACCTTCTCTAGAGAGTGATGCTTCATGGATTTTATAGTTGGGAACAGGCAGTTCCAACTGGATTGCCAGGTTTCTGTGCTTTCTCCAGAGAGTGATGCTTGTTGGTTTCCATGGAGAACAGCACAATGCACTCCCCAAAGTAAATCAAATGCAGCAGTTACATTGTACTGTGTGTTTGCAAGGACCCTTGCTGTGCTGGAGACAGGGACACAGAAACCATGTAGGCAGGTGGCAGGAAGAAAAGGGAGGGACAGTTTGGTGGAATGGAAAAAAACTCTAATCTTGAGAGAAAACAGATAGAGTTTATTCCTCATCTGTAAAATGTGTGCCTATCTACTTAAAATGATTCTTCAGAGGAGTTATTGAATTACATATATGTGAAAGTTCCCTTTAAAGCATCTGGCATATAGTAGGCATCCAGTAAATTATCATTATTATTCCATCTCTTATCTGAATTTGAAAGTAGGGAGGCTGAAAACAGTGGAGTGCCTGCTTCGGAAAGCTTCTTTTGCTTTGGTTTCTTTTTCTCACTTGATTCATTCATTTAACAAGTGCCTATTGAATATCTTGTGGCTATTGTCAAGAAATGGGGATAAACTGTCAACATTACAAACTATATTCCTACCATCCTACAGCTTCTATTCAAATGGTAGTTTCCAAACAATAAATAAATAAACAAATATATACACCATATGAGGTAAAATAATGCTGTAAGAAAAATAGATAAGCCGGGCTCGGTGGCTCAGCCTGTAATCCCATGGGAGGCTGAGGTGAATGGATTGCCTGAGTCCGCAGGTTCGAGACCCTCCTGGGCAGCGAGACCTCATCTCTACAATAAATCAAAAAATTAGATGGGCGTGGTAGCGCGCGCCTGTAGTTCCGGCTACTCGGAAGGCTGAAGCGGAAGGATCGCCGGAGCCCAGCAGGTCGAGGCTGCAGTGGCCAGGAGCGGCCACTGCACTCCAGTCTGGGTGACAGAGTGAGACTCCAACTCAAAAAAAAAGAAAAAAAAAGAAAAATAGACAATGCGTTCTTAGAAGGGAAGTAACAGTTTTACGTGTGCTTTAAAAATCTCCCATTGACTGCTGTATGAATAATGGATTGCATGGGGCAAGAGGGAAGCAGGAAGATATGTTGCCGGAGACCAGCTCCAGCCAGGTTCAGGGTACCCCAAAGGTGGAGATGGCGTTGGCAATTGGGGGGAAGAAGAAATAGAGAAAGAAAGAGACTGGACTCCAGTCTAGTGCTGAAGCAATGTGAGTGATATTGGGAATTACAATGGGTCTTTTATACACAAAGTCAGATGTGGGAGGGGCGTCCCCCACCCACCAGAAACCTTAATCTATGAAAACTTAA
>NW_007076050.1:193734-216296 GCF_000164805.1 Carlito syrichta
TGCCAAGTTATACAATTCTATAGAAGCTTAAGTATTTCTTTACAAACGAAAGTGGCCCATCCCAGAATGTTTGGAATGTGGCCCAGTCCAAAGTTCAAAGTGGGCTACCTGCAAGTAACCCAGCCACATTCTTTCAACAAAATGGCTGTCTTCTAAAACTATATTCTACAATTTACACCTTCAATAAATCCTAAGATCATGACCCAGAAGCCTGTGACCAATACTAAGCCTCTTAAATGTGACACGAGTTTGAATTATAAGTTGTGTGAAAGCCAAAACTGCAGTTTGCGGAAGAATGGGAACAATGAGCTTCTAAAGTTAGCTTGTGTTCATCCTGGCCTCAGAGTTTTTATGTTTTGAGCTCACAGGAGCTTAATCTGGTTAGTGCTGAGTAGAAAGGGGGAAGAAATGGGGTCAATAGCTCCTGAACGCATCCTAGTGGTCTCGGGGTCAATGGCCCTTCCTGATCCCTAACACTCAGTGGGCCTCCGTGGCCGGCTCCCAACAATCTGTTATGAAAATTGCAGTAGTCTATGCAAGAGATAATGGAAGCATGGATTGTGATTGTAGCAGTGAAAGTTGAGACAGATAGACACATTTAAGATATGTTTTGAAGTTAGTAACAGCATAATTTGCTATTTCTTTTAGTGTAGGGAGGGGGAGAAGACTCAAGAATGTTCTCTAACTTTCTGGCTTGAACAGCTGGATGGTGGTTTTGCAATTTCCTAAAATTGAAAAGAAAAGAGGAAGAGCAAAGAAAGCAATAAACCAATCAAGGTCATATTAATTTGAGGTATTTATTGGATATCCAAATGTAGAGTTCTAGTATATAATTGGATAAACGAGTCTACAGCCTAAAAAGAGATTAAAGCTAAAGTTGTGACTCTTTGGTGTATAGGTAGCATTTAAGTTTTATCCATTAAAATGATATGGATTAGGTGCTTTCATTCTTTGAGGTTCAGTTATTTACTCTCTTTTCTTTTATCTGTGTTCTCCTTCAGATTTTTCATTGGCTGAATCTTACTCAAAATGTTAGATGTGGAAGGGACTTTAGGGATCATCTACTTAATATTTATCTAATTGTGAGTCCCAGATGGGAAAGTATTTGTTCAAGATCATACAGAAAATGAGTGATGGAACTGAGCTTAGACTAGTGAATAATGGATTGTAAGTGGCAAGAGTGTAGCAGGAGGTCCTCTTCTTAAACTAAAGTTCCTGCCTCTTAAACTAAAATTCTTTCCACTTGTTTTTTGTACTGTTAACTTTTCCATGAGTTGCAGTTGAGTATCAGTTATCAATTTTATCTTCCCTGACTGCCTTTCTCTATTCCATTCCCTGCAGTCTTTGGTTCCTCATATCACTTTTTCTGTCTATTATAGTACTTATTTCATTCTTCCTTGTGCTCTATCTAACTGGTTATTTAAATCCTTGCTACTCAAAGTATAGTCCCTGAATGAGCATTTCAACATCTCCTGGAAGTGCAAAAATGAAAAATGAAAATCTTTAGGTGTCATTAAGACTTACTGAGTCAGAATACATGTTTTAAGTTGAATCACAGATAATTTGTGTGTAAATTAAAGTTTTTGAAAATCTGATCAGGTCTTATCTCTCTTTACATTCCTAGCACCCAGCACAAATACTATCACACTGTAGAGGCTCCACAATGCTTATTGAACTGAAGTAAAGTGGAGTGATGCAAATATTCCTTTTTTCCTTCCATACTCCTTGAGGTATTTCTTGGAATACTTTTTCTGTTTCTCAGCATCCCTGATCTTTACTGTCATTCAGTGTGGCCCAAATGGGAACTTAACCACTTGTGACCTAGATATTTAAATCAAGGTAGGCAGTCAATAAAACATTCCAGGAATGGAACAAGGTTCATGCAAATGAGATGACAAAACCATCAGTCTGATTGTAAAAGGCAGTGAATAAGCTAGGGTAGTTTCAGCAGCAAGTAGCAGAAACTTTCACCCACAGGGTCTTAACCCTGGCTGCATATTAGAACCAACAAAGGAGCTTTAAAAAGACAGAGTCCTGGTGAGAGAACCTGAAGTCTACTCTTTTAGCAAATTTACAGTTTATAATACAGTATTATTAACTACAGTCATTATGCTGTGCATTAGGTCTTCAGAACTTATTCATTCTTCATGACTAAAAGTTTGTACCATTTGACCAACACTTCCTCATTCTTCATCTCTTTTTTTCTTGGTGATGTTTGCTCCATTTTCTGTTTCAATGTATTTGCCATTTTTATATTTCACATATTAGTGAGATCATACAGTATTTTTCTTTCTGGGGCTGACTTATCTCACCTAACATAATGTCCTCTGGGGAAATTGATATATTAATTTGATTGACTGTAGTAATCATTTAACTAAGCATATGTATATCAAAGCATCATGTTGTACACATTAAATAGATACAATACAAACAAAGCAAAAAGTAGAACCCTGGACAGGGATCTATTTATAGACAAATTTAAAATTTCTAGAAGTGTGATCCAGGCATCAGTATAATATTTTAAAATTCTCCGATACTTCTAATAATCAGTCAAGGAGAACTATTGGTTTTAAGATTCAGGATATATTTATCATCTTATATAAATGAAAATGAAGAGATAAAAAAGTTTGGATTGGTTAACTCAGTAGCTCAAAAATATTATCAAAGACTCTTTTCTTCCCTTCTTTTATTTTGTTGTCTTTTAGTATGAAGGTTCTACTTATAAGAAGTCAATGACTGTGTAATAGTCCATTGTGTATATGTACCACATTTTAAAAATACTGTCCTCTTTTAATGGACAGTACAGTTGGTTCCATGTTCTTACTATTGTGAACAATGATGCGATGAACATACGTGTGCAGGTGTCTTTTTTATAGAATGATCTGAGTTCTTCCGGGTATATTACCAGTAGGGGAATTGCGGGGTCATATGGAAGGTTGATTTTTAGAAGTTTTAGGAATTGCCACACTGTTTTCCATAGGGGCTGTACTACTTTGCACTCCCACCAACAGTGTAGAAGTGTTCCCTTTTCGCCACATCCTCTCCACCATGTTATTTTTTTTTTGGTTATTTTTATTTTTATTTTTTTTGAGTTGAAGTCTCACTCTGTCACCCAGACTGGAGTGCAGTGGCTGCTCCCGGTCACCGCAGCCTCGACCTGCTGGGCTCCGGCGATCCTTCTGCCTCAGCCTTCCAAGTAGCCGGAATTACAGGCATGCGCTACCATGCCCAGCTGATTTTTTGATTTATTATAGAGATGAGGTCTCGCTGCCCAGGCGGGTCTTGAACCTGTGGGCTCAGGCAATCCACTCATCTAAGCCTCCCAAAGGCACGGGATTACAGGTTGAGCCACCGAGCCCGGCTCATGTTATTTTTTGAGTTATTGATGATGGCCATCCTGACTGGAGTTAGGTGGTATCTCAGTGTAGTTTTAATTTACATCTCCTCGTTGACTAGTGAGGCTGAACATCACAGCAACCTGGATAGAATTAGAGTTTATGATATTGAGTGATCTATCACAAAAACAAAGATCTGAGTATCACATGGTCTCACTCATAAGTGGATCTTGGACAACTACCATAATACTATAAGAAAAGGACTGACAGTAGTGGGAAACTGTGGGTCGGGGAGGAGGGTGGGGATGTGGGATTGACAGTAGGCAATATCTGCCTGAGGGGGAGGGGCACACCTCATTAACAAGGGTACTTGCACAATAAATATTTGTATACCTAGCCCTGAATTGTACCCCACAATTTTAAAATAAAGATTAAAAGAGGAAAAAATTGTAAATATCCTACTGTTTGCTGGTAATAAATAGAAACACAATGAAAAAAAAAAAGTAAATGACAGATCCAGACTCCACATCCTCACTAATCAACATCCAGAGGCATTAGAAGGAAATATTTCTTGCAAACATCTCTATTTAAAAGTAAGAAAAACCTTTCTCAGAAAATCTTCAGTGGACTTCTTATGTCTAATTGACTAGTTTTAATTACAGGCCAATACCTAAGCAAGTCATTGACAAGAAGAATGGGACCCTTTGGATTATCTTAGATCAACCAGGATTTATTCTATAGGGATAAAATACATAGAATAAAAATATTCAAGCAAAATCAGAAATATTTTTACCAAAAAATGGGGAATAGTTCTTAAGTAGGCACCAAAAGTATTTCTACACAGGATGTAATAGAATTACAACCATGGTAGTTCACAGTTGTTGTAGGTAGACTGGTATGAAGCAGCAGCAGGAATTTCAAGATGAAGGATCCAGCAGTTCCACTAGGTGGGCAATGATAATCCCCAGGAAAGTGAGCATTTGATACTTGGAGAGGGCAGCATGGGGCAGAAGTTAGAAGCATGGAATTTGGAATCAGACAGATTTGTTCACAAAATACAGCCCCCTATCACTAACTGTGTAATGATTATAAGTCATTTATCTCCTCTAAATTATAGTTCTGTAATATATAAAAATGAGAAGCCAATAAGAGTAATTGCCCTAGAAGGTGTTCATATAATGTAATGAGATCACTATAGGTAAAAGTTCTTAGCTCCATGTACAAAGTAAATGTTCAAGAACTGTTTAGTTTCTTTTTGTTTGGTTTTACATTGCTTATTTTTTCTGTAGATGCTGCCACTACTATTATTATTAAATGAAAACGTCATCAATCCGAAGTTGAGGGATAGAATCCCAGTATGTATAAGGCAGCAAGTGAAACAAAATAGATCTTAATCACTCATAAATAATGAGATAGAGGTTTGGGAATGTAAATAAAGTAGAAAACAGTTATCCAATAGCAACAAAAATAGAATCCTCTTTAATGTAAAAGTTAGTGGATGACCTCATCATGATGGTGGACTAGTGCTATGGTCTCAGTGTTTGTGTCCCTGGAAATTTATAACATTGAAACCTTACATTCAATGTGACAGTTTTAGAAAGGTGGGGTTTTGAGAGTTAATTACATCATGAGAGCAGAACACTCATAAGTGGGATTAAGGTGCTTATAAACAAGACTATAGAGAGCTAGCTAGTCTCTTCCACTGTGTGATGACACTGTTAGAAGCTATTTCCTAGTCTGAGGAAAAGAGTCCTCACCAGACATAAAATTTACTGGCACCTTGATCTTGGACTTCGCAGCCTCTGGGACTGTGAGCAACAAATTTCTGTTGTTATAAGTTACCCAATCTCACATGATTAAAATGTGCAGCCAGGATAGAGTAAAAGATAAGTTGCTAGCCCCTACTTGCACATCTCCAGAGATAGGGAGCTTCCTAAGGCAGCCTATTCCATCTGTGGACTGTCCTAAAATTTCTCCTCCACTTGAGTCAACATTTGTCTCAACTATAACATCTACTCATGTGCCCCAGATATGCCCCCTTGGAGCCACACAAAAGGTTTTCTGCCCTGTGATGGCCTTTCAGAAGTGACTGAGGTTGTGGTCCCTGAGTCAGTCTCCACCAGGATAATGAACTTCAACTCTTTTCCATTTTCTTATTGTTGGAAAACCCACATTCCCACCAACAGATTCTAGCATCCCTAACAACTATTTGTGGGTTTGCAACTTGGTAGCAGCTAATAAGAGAGAGCTCACTATCTTCTGAGAAATAACATTTTGTCTTTGAATAGATCTAACCATTCAACTCTCCTCCTATAACTACCCAACTTCTATATACTATGTCTGCCCTGTGATTGCCATTCAGAGGTTTGAATATAGAGACCATATTCAACCTTCACTGTCTGTATCTTTACCCCAGGTGATGATCTCAGCTCCTTCAACTGGTCATCACAGAACCTGGGATCCAGGCCCCTTTCCACACTATTTGTTCTCTTATGAATAAGATCAGCTTTCTGTAGTCCTTCTCTAAGCATGGGACCAGGACTGCCAATAATGCTCCTGATGAAGCCTGACCTTCCCACAGTAAAGCTGAGTCAACATCCCTTTTGTTCTGGGACCTAGCCACCCAAGAATGCAGTTCTCTTGGTATTAACTTTGTTGGCAGTCCCATATGTAACTCACTCTCATTGAGCTGATCATCACCTGAAACTTATAGTCTTTTTTTCTTTTGCTTCTCTTAAGTCCCATATTTCTTTACTGTGAGCTTCTGTTTCAGATAAATTCAAATTCACAAAATAAAAGGTCTTTTTGAATTATATGCCTCTGCCTGTAGAAATATGAAGTGTTTTGAGGGATGGTGTACATAAAAACACAAATGTAAAGTCTGTACTTTATGCCTCCATTTTCCTCTCTCTTGTCGGGTTTTCTTCTTCTTCCCCACCTAAAATCTTGACTGGCCAAAAACTTCCAAATGTACACGGAAACAGTCCCTAAACATCTGCTTTTTTGGTTTTAGTAGCATGACATTACACTTAACTCCTTATATCATTCTGATTGTGGCTTTCTCTCTCCACGACTTTCTTGCTCTAGTGGTGCCTACCACCCAAATTGGGCATTCTACCATCTTAGCAATTAATTCTTAGCATCTGGCTCAAGTTAGAGAGAGTCTGTAAGTTGTCATCCTAGTACTCACTCTTCATTTTCCTCCTGTAGAAAAGTTGCTTATGTACTTTTATTGGTGTCTGGTAGCTATTAAAATTAGTGTAGATGCTCTACCTGGTAGGTGATCACTTGTTTCCATTACTCTCAGGAAAGTTTGTGATTACTTCCAGAGAAATCACTATAGGAAGCAAGATCATTCCTTTTGCTGCCCATTACTCCTTGATTCCATGCACAGATGATGGGAGATGTGGCATGGATTCCTTTGTTTCTACTTAATTGCCCATAGACTTCTCTTGTATATTGTACAGCAAATACCAATATATAAGGCTCAGGAAAATACTTGTCAAATGTTAACTATTGCAATGAATCCAACTCAATTCTTGCCCTGGGATGACCTAGGAATTAGAATCAATTTTAGGAGCCTGGGGCAGGAAGCAAAACCAAAGAGGAAAGGGCAAAAAGTACCCTTGAAATGCTAGTTCAGCGCTCGTCTGTTATTTTTGAACAAAGAATTGGGCAGGACATCAGCCTCAGGATAGCAAGACAGAGTTTTATAGCAAGCAATTAAAGCAAAGCAGCAGTCTCAATGTACGCTGCACACTCCTAAGAATTGAGGGGAGCAGGCTGTTTAGAAAATGAAAAAGCCACATTTATTACTTTGGTTTGGTAGTTTATAGTTTATTTTGCTTTGTCTTAACAGTCTCTGGTCTTGGTTGGTTTGTTCTCTCTCGGGCTTGTATTCCCCTGTTAGGGTTAGGTTGCAAATCCTGCATATGACCTTTGATATAAACTAGTGTTTAGACAGAGACTAGTGTCAATTCTACCTTGTTTTTTTTTAAATCAATATTTTTTATTTTAATATTGTGGAGTATAATTAAGGGTTAGGTATACAAATATGCTTCATTCCTTGTTGATAAGAGGTGTCTCCCCGTCCCCAGACAGATATTGACTACCGTTAATCCCACCTCCCTTCCCCCTCTCCTCCTCATAGTTACCCACCACTGTCAATCCATTTCTTATAGTATTATGATAGATGTTCAAGGTCCAATATATGAGTGAGAACGTGTGATACTCAGATCTTTGTTTCTGTGAGAGGTCACTCAGTATTATAGACTCTAGTTCCATCCAGGTTGCTGCAAAATTCATGATTTTGTTGTTTTTTATGGCTGCGTAGTATTTCATAGTGTATATGTACCACATTTTTTTAAAAATCCAGTCCTCTTTTGATGGACAGCATGGTTGCTTCCAGGTTCTTGCTATTGTGAACAATGCTACGATAAACATACATGTGCAGGTATCTTTTTGATAGAGTGATTTGAGTTCTTCAGGGTATATTCCCAATAGGGGGATTGTGGGGTCATATGGGAGGTCGATATTTAGAGCTTTTAGGAATCACCACACTGTTTTCCACAGAGGTTGCACTAGTTTGCACTCCCACCAACAGTGTATGAATGCTCCCTTTTCACCATACGCTCTCTAGCAACTGTTACTTTTTGAGTTATTGATAATTGCCATTCCGACTGGAGTTAGGTGGTATTTCAGTGTGGTTTTGATTTGCCTCTCCTTGATGATTAGTGAGGTTGAACATTTCTTCATGTGTCTGTTGGCTGCTCGGATGTCTTCATTTGAGAAGTGTCTGTTTATATCTTTTGCCCACTTTATAATGAGGTTGTTTGTCTTTTTCTTTTCAACACATTTGAGTTCCTCGTAGATCCAAGATGTTAAGCCTTTGTCAGACCTGGAGTTGGCAAATACTGCTCAAAGAAATCAAGGATGACACAAACAAGTGGAAAAATATCCCAAGCTCATGGATTGGAAGAATCAACATTATAAAGATGTCCATTCTACCTAAGACAATCTACAGATTTAATGCAATACCCATCAAATTACCAACAACATTCTTCTCAGAGCTAGAAAAAACAATACAGGAATTCATATGGAAATACAAATGACCAAGAATAGCCAGAACAACCCTCAGCAAAAAAAAAAAAAAAAAAAAAGAAAGAAAACAAAGCAGGAGGTATCACACTACCAGACTTCAAACTTTACTCTAAAGCTACAATAATCAAAACAGCTTGTTATTGGTACAGGAACAGGCATATAGACCAATGGAATAGAATTGAGGTTCCAGAAGCAAAACCTCAATTTCTCAACAACTCATCTTCGACAAAGCCTCCACCACCCACCACTGGGTCGTTTTATGGGCAGCCTGCATCTTGAGCAGCCAGCAACCTGACACAAAGGGGTGATCTTTGCACCCCTGTGAAATCGACCAACATTTGCCCAGAGAGGATACTCCAAGTGCACACTACTGGAGTGATAGATGCCCCACTCCCACACTGTAACAAACACAGACACATGCAATCAGAGTGGGAGACCTAGTGGCAGACAACTTGAGAACTTTTCCTGGAAAGATCTGCTGGAGTGAGCTGAGCCCTGGCATGAGTGCCATGGATAGAATGCCTAAAGGGAGCCTGAGGCAGATTCCCAAGGAAGCAGTGAGGACAGCCCACCCCAAGCCTGGACAGGACTTCAGAGCCATGCCATCAGGTCCCAAGATCTGGAGACTAGTAATGGTTGGGGAGGGAGCAATAGCTCCCAGCAAAAAAGCTGAGCAGACTCTCTAACACCAGGGCAGAGAAGTGCTCCAGAGTGGCCTCTGCAGAACAACAAAACTTCATCCTGAGACCAGACACTTATCTCCGCATTCTGTTGGGGCTGCTCGTTGCAACTTCAGAGAACATTGTCCCTAGTACACAAGCCCTAGCAGGTAATGACAGATGCAGAACCCCAGACAATCCACCCTCCACCCTGAGCCAGCTACTGGGCAGTAGATGCAGACAGAGGAAGTGACCAAGAAAAGGGTAGAAGTGGTATTGGTTTGTTTATCTTGTTTGGTTGCTTTGTTTATTGGTTGATTTTCTCTTTTCTTTACTTCTATTTCTTTTTGTTCTTTATCTGGGTTTCTTTTTGCTTTTTCTTTCTTTTTCTATTTTTCTTCTTTCTTTTCCTTTCTCCTCCTTCCCCCTTTCCCCCTCCTTCTCCTCTCTCTTTTCCCTCTTGTACTCTGTCTTGGACTTAAGGTCTATGCAAGCATACCCACTGTAAGGTCATAATGTGCAGAGACAGAGAGCAGGTCCCAGCTGGCCCATTTACCTGATAGCAAACATTATGACCTGCCAATATGTTCTGAATCCCTGCAGCCCGCCCACATTTTCTAGTAAGTGCTCTTAATTGTAAAGAGACAGCACAATACACAATACCCAGCCCTGATTCATAATTGAACAAACCTGGAGCCCCAGCTCAAAGAAGGACAACAAATAGAACAAATATCAGAAGTGACCACTTTTCCATTTTCCGCTGAGCAATGGAATTAAGGATTAAGATAAGAAAACTGCTACAAATGAAGAAAAAGGAACAAAGAACTGCGGGTAACCATCAGAGCCCCAGCAAAAAGTAAGTACTAGAAAGAACAGTTACTGGGGCACAAAAAATGGCTATCTCTAAGAACAACAGTGCCCAGAAAGTACTTATAGAGATCAGAGAATCATTGGATAGAATGAATAAAAATCAAGAAATGCAAGGGCTAGAATTAAATGAAATTGCAACAGAGCTGGACAAACTCAGTAAAGTATATATAGAAATAACGGAAATAAAGACCTCCATCCAAGAAATAAATAACAAATTGACAAGCATGGGAAGCAGAATTGACCAAGAAGAAGAAAGAGTCTCAGAGCTTGGAGCCCAAACTATGGAATTAACTCAATTTATTAAAAATACAGAAAATAAATTTAAGAAGAAACTCTCCAGAAGATATGTGATTTTATCAACACACCAAACCTACATCTGATCAGAATACCTGAAGTAGAAAGAGAAACAGAAAACACCCTGGAACAAACATTCCATGAGGTAATTCAGGAAAACTTCCCTCATCAGGACAGAGAGATGATTATACAAGCACAAGAGATTCAGAGAACCACTGCAAGACATCTTATGAGAAGACCAACCCATGGACACTTAGTAATTCACCTATACAAGGTAGATATAAGAGAAAAAATCCTAAAGGCAACAAGGAGAAAAGATCAGATTACCTACCAAGGGAGACCAATCAGAATTGCTGCAGACTTATCTGCAGATACACTACAGTTCAGAAGGGATTGGACCCCAGTCTCTAATGTTCCCAAGGATAAACAATATCAACCAAAAATTTCTCCCAAGTTAAGTTAAGATTCATCAGTGATAGAGAATTTAAATACTTCACAGGCATCCAATCTCTAAGAGAATATGCTGCATTGAGACACGCTCTACAGGAGATGCTTAAAAAGGTATTGTACACAGAAGAAAAAAAAATAAAAGAAAGGCCACATACTTCACAAGATCACAAACAAACACAAAAGCAGCAGGACACACAGAATACCTGAAATGAACACACACACATGAACACAAAAGCTAAAACACAATAACCTTTTAAGAGAATTATGACAGGGTCAAACTCTCACATTTCAATAGTCAGCCTGAATGTGAACATACTAAATGCACCATTGAAAACATATAGAATGGAAAATGGGATAAAAACATGACCCAGTCATTTGCTGTCTCCAGGAAACTCATCTCATCACAAAGGATGCCCACAGACTCAAAGTTAGAGAATGAAAAACAAATTTTCAGGCAGATGGATTGCAAAAGCAAGCAGGAGATGTGACCTTAACATCAGCCAAAACAACCTTTAAGCTATCAAAATTTTAAAAAGAGGTGGAAGGACACTGCATAATGATAAAATATTTGATCCAGCAACAAGAAATATTCACCCTAAACATTTATGCCCCCAACACAGGAACACCAGCTTTCATAACACAGATTCTAAGTAAACTAAAAAAAGATACTGACTCTAACACTATCATAGCTGGATAATTAAATACCCCAGTAACAACCCTAGATAGATCATTGAGGCAAAAAATTAACAAAGAGACCTGGAACCTCAACTTGGCACTTGACCAAATGGGCTTAGGAGATACCTACAGAATGCTCCACCCAACAACCACAGAATATATACATTCATCACTACATGGAGCATACCACAAATCAAACATAAACAAATGTTTACAAGAGTCAAACAACGTCATGCACCTTCTCAGATCACAGTGGAATAAAAATAAATGTCACCAACTAAATTTCACCAAAACCACAATGACATGAACACTAAACAGCATGATGCTGAAAAACTCCTGGCTCAACACTGAAATCAAAATCAAAATGAAAAGATTCTTAGAAACAAATGAAGACAAACATCTTACCAAAATCCCTGTGATGCCATGAATTCAGTACTAAGAGGGGAATTTATATCTCTATGAACCCACATCAAGAAAATAGAAAAGGGAACAAGTTAACAGACTAATAAATCACCTAGGGGAGCTGGAAAGGTAAGATCACCTAAACCCTAACTTTAGCAGAAGAATCCAGATTGCCAAAGTAAAAGTCCAAATATAAGACATAGAAAACAAAATTACCATAGAAAAAAATCAACAAAACAAAACAAAAAAGCTAGTTTGCTGAAAGGATAAACAAGATTGATGGACTGGTAGCCAGAATTACCTAGAAAAAGAGAGAAAAACTCAAATAAACACAATCAGAAATGCAAAAGATCAAGTCACAACTGACCCTGAAGAAATACAAAAGATAATTAGAGATTACTATTAACACCTATTTGGAAACAAACTCAATAACCTAAATTAAAAGGAGAACTTTCGGACATCACACAACCTCCCAAGCTTGAAACAAGAAGAAATTGAGATCGCAAATAAATGAATAACATTCCAGGAAACTGACTCTGTCATAAGGAAACTACTTACAAAAAAATAAAGCCCTTTACCTCCTCCCAGTGGAATTCTACAAGACATACAAGGAGGAGTTAATACTAATTCTATTGAAAATAAACCAGGCAATTGAGAAAGACATAACTTTTCCCAAATCATTTTATGAAGCTACCATCACACTGATACACACACTGGGTAAAGATCCAACATAGAAAGAGAACTATCGGACAATATCCCTGATGAATATAGATGCCAAAGTTCTCAACAAGATTCTAGCAAATCAGATTCAATAACACATCTCAAAAATCATCCACCATGGCCAAGTAGGGATGTAAAAACCAAGAACCACATGATTACATCATTAGATGTGGAAAAAGCTTTCAATAAAATGCATTATGCCGTTTTGATAAAAATCCTTGCACACCTAGGCATAGAGGGGATATACTTCAAAATAGTAAGAGCCATCTATGATAAATTCACAGCCAACCTATTGGTAAATGGACAGAAATTGGAAGCATTTCCCTTGAAAACTGGAACAAGACAAGGCTGTCTACTCTCACTCCTCCTGTTCAACATAGTGTTGGAAGTCCTAGCTAGAGCAATCAGACAAGAGAAGGAAATTAGGGGTATACAAATAGGAAAAGAAGAAATCAAGTTACCCCTTTTTGCTGACAATATTATCCTATATCAAAAATCCAAGAGAATCTGTCAAAAGCCTTTTTGCACTGACAAAGGAAATTGGCAAAATCTCAGGTACAAAATAAACATCCAAAAGATAGTCACATTCTTATACACCAACCTCATACAGGCAGAGAATGACATAAAAAACACAATCCCATTCACAATAGCCACCCCCCCCACACAAATGAAATGCCTTTGCAACTTCCTAACCAAAGAAGTGAAAGATCTTTACAATGAAAACTACAAAATACTGCTCAAAGAAGTCAATGGTGACACAAACAAATGAAAAAATAGTCCATGCTCAAGGACTAGAAGAATCAGCATTGTTAAGATGTCCATTCTGCCAAAGGCATTCTACAGATGTAATGCTATACCCATTAAATTACCAACATCAGTCTTCTCAGACCCGGAAACAACAATACAGATATTCATATGGAAGCACAAACTACCACAAATAGCCCAAACAATCCCCAGTAAAAGAAACAAAGCAGGAGCTTTCACAATTCCAGATTTTGAAGTTTATTAAAAGGCTACAATAATCGAAACAACCTGGTATTGGTACAAGAACAGGCATAGAGACCAATGGAAAAGGATAGAGATTCCAGTAGCAAAACCTTAATTTCTTAATCAATTTGCCTTTGACAAAGCCTCCACCATCAACCACTGGGGAGAAGAGAACCTATTCAGGAAATGGTGCTTGGAAAACTGACTGACCACATGCAGAAGAATGAAATGGGACCCCTACCTATACACAAAAGTCAACTCCAAATGAATCAAAGACCTAAAGATAAAACCTTAAATGTTAAGAATCTTAGAAAACACAGGAGACACCCTACAAGAAATTGAAATAGGCAACTGATTCCTGATCAAATGCCCAAAGCCATAAGAGATAAGATAGACAAGTGGGGCCTTTTCAAACTGAAAAACTTCTGCAAAGCAAAAGAAACCATCAAGAGAATGGGAAGAAAGCCCATAGAATCGGAAAAATATTTGCAAACCGCATATCTAACAAAGGTTTAACATCCAGGATCTGCAAGGAACTCAAACATGCCAAACGGAAAAACATCCAGCCTCAACCAAAGATGGGCAAAATACATGAATAGACAGTTCTCAAAGGAAGACATATGAGCAGCCAAGAGACATATGAAAAAATGCTCAGCCTTACTAATCATCAGAGAAAAGCAAAACAAAATCACACTGAGCTATCTCCTAACTCCAGTAAGAACAGCCTTTATTAATAAAACAAAAAACAACAGATGCTGGTGAGGATATAGAAAAAGGGAATGCTTCTACATTGTTGAGGGGAATACAAACTAGTTCAACCTCTATGGAAAACAGTCTAGTGATTCCTAAAAGAACTAAAAATTGACTTCCCATACAACTCAGCAATCCCCCTTCTGAAAATATACCCACAGGAATTTAAATCACTCTACAAAAAATATGCCTGCACACAAATGTTTATTGTAGCACTATTCACCATAGCAAAAACATGGAACCAACTCTGCTGGCCATCAAAACTGGACTGGATAAAAAAATGTGGTACATATGCATGATCCTATATTACATAACCATAAAGAAGAACACAATTATGGACTTTGTAGCAACTTGGATGAATTTAGAGTCTATAATGCTCAGTGATTTATCATAGATACAAAGAGCTGAGTAGCAAGTTTTCTCAATCATAAGCGGAAACTGAACATTTACCATAATACAATAAGAAGGGATTGGCAGTAGCTGGACACTGCCAGGAGATAGGGGAGGGGGAGTCACATAACATCAATAAGGGTACCCGAGCTCAAACCAGGCAAAATGGTGATGAACAGGAGGTCCAAACTTTACCTATACAATGACCACTTGTATACATATTCCTGAATTGTACCCTTCATCTTTAAAATAAAAAAATTGAACACATTTATTGTATACAGCATGATTTTTAAAAACGTTTGGACTCTAAAAGATTATATTTATTTAAAAGGTGTGGGTACTATTCAGTATTAGGTATACAAGTGGTCCTTGTGCAAGTAAACTTTGGGCCTCTCTTTTGAATCCACTTTGCCTGGTTTGAGATCAGTTGCCCTTATTGATGCTTTGTGCCCTCCCACCCCTCCCCTGGCATTTCCCACAACTTTCATCCCTTTCTTATAGTATTATGATAAGTGTTCAGGGTCTGCTTATGAGTGAGAACATTTGGTACTTAGTTCTTTGTTTCTGTGATAGATTACCGAGTATTATAAACTCTGAATCCATCCAAGTTGCTGCAAATTCCATACTTTTGTCTTTCTTTTTGGCTGCATAATATATGATCGTGCATATGTGCCATTTTTTAATCCAGTCAACTTGTGATGGGCAGCACAGTTGATTCCATGTTATTGCTATTGTGAATAATACTGAAATAAACATGCGTGTGCAGGTTTTTTTTTAGAGAATGACTTGAGATCCTCTGAGCATATTACTAGAAGGAGGATTCCTGGGTCATATAGAAGATCAATTTTTAGACTTTTAGGAATTGCCACACTGTTTTCCACAGAGGTTGAACTAATTTATACTCCCACCAACAGTGTAGAAGTGTTCCCTTCTTTCCACATGCTCTCCAGCATCTGTTGTTTTTTTAGTTATTGATGATGGCCATCCTGACTGAAGTTAGGTAGTATCTCAGTGTGGTTTTAATTTGCATTTATTTGATGGTCAGTGAGGCTGAGCATTTTTTCATGCATCTGTTGATGGCTCCTTTTCTTTATTTTAATAGCTGTAAGGGTATAAATGATTTTTGGTTACATGATTGCTTTATATAGTGGTGAAGAAGTCTGGGGTTTAAGTTTACCATCATTCCCATTAGTGCTAGGAGACCATAAGAAAGAACAAAATAATGTCTCTTGATGTTTTGATATAGGTATACATTGTAAAGCGATTACCATAATTAAGCTAATTAACATATCACCTCACATAGTTATCTCTTTTGTGGTTAGGACATTTATATTTTATTCTCTGTAATTTTCAAGTATACATTATTATTAACTATAGTCAGCACACTGTACAGTAGAATTTCATAACTTTTTCATCCTGTTTTACTGAAACTTTATTGTCTTTGACCAACATCTCCCCACATCCTGGTCCCTGGCTCCTGGCAGTCACCATTTTATTCTGTTTCTGTAAGCCCAACATTTCCAGATTCTATATATAAGTGACATTATGCAATATTTGTATTCTGTGCCTGCCTTATTTCATTTAACATAATGTCTGACAGGTTACTTAACCTATATATGTTCCAGTTTCCCCATCAGTAACATGAAGATAATGATTTTTATTACCTCCCAGATTGATAAGTGTAAAGCACTTAAAACAGTATATGGTAACAAATGAACACTATATAAGGGTAAGAAGTTATTGTTCTATTATCAGCTCTGCTATAGCTGAATGAAGCTTGGTAAGTCATACTCCCTCTTTTAGTACTCAGTATATAATTAGAAGTTTAGAATAGGCAGTTTCTTTGCAACCTGTCTTTGTGTTTTATTTTAGAAAATGAGCAGTGTAATTAAATCTTTCTGTAATCATCTGTAGGTCAATTTTATTCTCTTATTGTTATCAGGAGGGGACACTTTCCCTGACAGAAAAGAAATAAGTAAGACTAGTAGACTGGGAGGAAGGAATAAATGAAAGCTTCAGGTTCTGCCACACACTGCTAACTATTTCGAGCCTTTGAGAAGTGCTTGGGATGGTAATGGTTCTGAGCCGTGTCTGACCTGGGAGATTAAGAACCTTAGGCATCTGTAGCTTCAGGGAGCACAAAACACTAAGAAAGTCAGGGAAAAATTCCAGCTCTCATACTGATTCTTAACTGTGTGATACCAAGCAAATTAAAACTCTTTTCTGTATTTCAGATTTCTCATCTTTTGTGTTCACTGAATATGCCTGTTGTTGTATTCTTGAAGCCTTAACAGGAATAAAGAACTCCATCTCCCACTCTGGTGGGCTGCCTTCTCATATTGTTGGCTCTGAGAAAAACAAAAACAAAAACAAAATACAACTTGAGTTGGAATAAGTTTCATATCCTAAATAGAATTGTGTCTTAGGATAGCATTTTCTAGCTCTCTTTCTTTCATAGGAATCAGGAGGCCTGGGTCCTAGTCCTACGTCTACTGCTGCTTACCTATGTGACCACATTATTTCCACTATGGGTCTCAGTTTCTCCATTTGTAAGAGCTATTCCAGCTCTGACACTTTGTGATTCTATGGCCAAACAAAGCAGGCTAGAAATTACTTGAGATAGATTGCAACCCCAACTGATCCAGCAGCAACGTAGACAATGGTTTAAAATATACCATGTCGTCATCAAGAAGAAAGTACATACTTCACTTACATAGACCTCCCCAAGGCAGTTTACAGTTACTTGCTTCCCACATTAGAACTACTTGTGTAAGTAGAAAAAGTCAATTGTCCCCATCTCCATGATGACAAGGATGTGAAAAAACTGACTTACACAAATGCTACCAGTGAGAATGGAAAATTGCATAATCACTCTAGAAAACAATTTGGCAATTTCTTATTAAACTAAACATGTAACGACCATAGAACACAACAATTTCATTCTTTGACATTTTTTTCCAGACAAATAAAAATGTGTGTTCACAATAAAATCTGTACATGGATGTTCACAGCAGCTTTATATGTAATAGCAAAAAAGATGAAAACAACCCTAATGTCCTTTTACAAGTGAATGGTTAAACTATGGAACATCCATACTATAAGCTACTACCCAGCAATTTAAAAAATGACCCATTGGTACACACTACTTGGATGAACCTAAAAGTCAATTATGCTCAGTGAAAAAACCAATCCCCAAAGACTACAAACTGTATGATTCCCTTTATATGATATCCTCAGAACGACAAAATTTTAGTGATGGAAATAGATCAGTGATTACCATTGGTTAGAATTTGGGGAAAGTGTGATTATGAAAGGATAGAACAAGGGAATTTCTTTGTCATGGTAGAACAGTTCTGTATTATCATTGTGGTTGTAATTGCATGAATCTATAAATATGAGAAAAATCATAGAATTACACACACATGTTGAATTTAAAGGTGATGAAATTTTAATAAATTATGTAGTTCAGTTAATACAATTATGCCAGTGTCAATTTCCAGACTTTGATAATATAATATGGTTATGCAAGAAGTTATCACTGGAGGGAAACTAAGTAAAGGGTACAGGAGAATGCTCTGTAACATTTTGTAACTTCTTATAAGTCTAAAATGAATTCAAAATAAAAAGATTAAAGTTAGCTAGTAGGCAGGGTCCTGAGGGTAAATGATACTGGAAATTTTGCTTATTAGACAGAAGTGAATGGCTTAGAACTGAAGTACAGTCCACTAGATTTGGATTCAGGAATATTTAGGGTCAAATTCCAGCTCTGCTACTTTCTAATTTAGTTATATTATCTTCAACAAGTTTATTGACCTATAGACACTATTATTTTGTTAAACAGAGATAATAATAGTTTCTTTCTTGGATGCATAGAGAGTCAAAGTACATGGAGCATTGTGAGTGCTCAGTATTTGTTACTTTCATGGAACTTTCAAGTGTTTCAAAATACAGCTGCAATTTTGGATTCCAAACTTTGTTGGCTGATTCTGGGATTCACAGGAGAGGAACTCAGGCAAAGACTTCCACAGTCTTATGGCATTTTTATATACCAAGTGTCCACCAGATGAAAAGAGTAATAACTGAGCTTTATGCTTCAAATATTTGATCACCCAGGATAACATGTTGATTCAAGACATCTGGGCCTCCCCAGATCCTTGCATTTATGTCAATTTTTTTCTTTCCTGAAGACATACATTGCTGGTTAACTTTTTTGCATATTGAAAAGTAACATTTTGTACCATTTGATCTGAGTTTAGCACTTAGTGGCAGCTTAGAAGGCATCTATGCCTCACCTCATTTGATACTTGAAGACTTTGTGTAGCTTCTCTGGTGGAAAGTCATTCAATTCCTGTGTTCAAATTTCATACATCATCCCCCAAGGCATTCAATTCCATCTCAGGAGAGATTATGCTATCAGAAAATACTTCCTCAAGACAAGGTTGCCCACTTTCACCCCTCTTGTTCAACATAGTGTAAAAAGTCCTAGCTAGAGCAATCAAACGAGAAGGAAATCATGGATATTCAAATAGGAAAACAGGAAGTAAGGTTATCCGTCTTTGCTGATGAATGATTCTATACCTTGAAAACCCGACAGAATCTGACGAAAAACTTCTTGCACTGATAAAGGACTTTGGCAAAGGCTCAGAATACAAAATCAGTGTGCAAAAGACAGTTGTATTCTTATACACCAACAACAAACAGGTAGAGAATTACATTAAAAGCACAATCCCATTCACAATAGCAACACAACAACAACAACAAAAATGAAAAACCTCAGCATCTTCCTAACCAGAGAAGTGAAAGAACTTTATACTGAAAAATACAAAAACTGCTCAAAGAAATCAAAGATGACACAAACAAATGGAAAAATATTCCAAGCTCACGGATTGGAAGAATCAAATTGTTAAGATGTCCATCCTACCAAAGGCAATCTAAAAATTTATCACAATATCCATTAAATTATCAGCATCCTTCTTCTCAGACCTGGAAATGACAATACAAACATTCATATGGAAACAAATGAATACGAATAGCCAAAACAATACTCAGCAAAAGAAACAAAGCAGGAGATATCACACTTCTAGACTTCAAACTTTATTATAAGACTACAATAATCGAAGCAGCCCGATATTGGTGAAAGAGTAGGCATATGAACCAATGGAAAAGAATAGTGATTCTGGAAGGAAAACCTCAATTTCTCAACCAACTCATCTTTAACAAAGTCTTCACTAACGACGACTGAGGAGAGGAGAATTTATTCAGTAAATGGTGTTGGGAAAACTGGCAACCCACATGCATAAGATTAAAACAGGACCTATTACCATACACAAAAATCAACTCTAAATGGATAAAAGACCTAAATGTAAAATCTCAAACTATAAGAAGCTTAGAAAATGCAAGAGACACCCTTATAGAAATTGGAACTGGCAACCAATTCCTGATTACAACCCCAAATGCCCATGCCATAAGAGATAAGATAGACAAGTGGGACATCATCAAACTGAAAAGCTTCTGCAAAGTAAAAGAAATTATCAAGGCCTAACATCTAGGATCTACAAAGAACTCAAACATGCCAAAAAGAAAAAAAAAAAACAAACAGCTCTATTAAAAAGTGGGCAAACTATATGAATAGACACTTCCAAAAAAATGACATATGAGCAGCCAACAGATACATGAAAAAAATGTTCAGCTTCACCAATCATTAATGAAATTAAAATTAAAATCACACTGAGATACCATCTAACACTAGTCAGGATGTCCACCATCAATAACTCAAAACACAACAGATGCTGGAGAGGATGCAGGGAAAAGGGAACATTTCTACATTGTTGGTGGGAGTGTAAATTATTATGATCTGTGTGGAAAACTGTGGAAATTTCTAAATGATTTATAAATCGACATTCCATACAGCCCACAATCCCCCTTCTGGGAATACACCCAGGGAAACTTAAACCACTCTTTGAAAAAGATACCTGCACATGCATGTATATTGCTTCATTATTCACAATAGCAAAAACATGGAACCAACCGTGCTGTCCATCGAAAGTGGACTGGGAAAAAAATCGGTACATTTACATGGTGGAATATTACTCAGCCATAAAGAAGGGCAAAATTATGAGCTTCCCAGCAACTTGGATGAATTTAGTCTGTAATATTGAGTGATCTATCACAGAAACAAAGAATTGAGTACCACATGTTCTCTCTCATAAGTAGACCTTTAACGATTATCAGAATATTATAAGAAAGGAATTGACAGTAGTGAGAAACTGCCAGGGGAGGGAGAGGGGGCACACTTCATCAATAAGGGTACCTGATCTCAAACCAGGTGAAGTGGGAACCAAAGTGAGGTCCAGACTTTACCTGTGAGTGACCATTTGTATTCTTAACCCTGAATTATACCCATCTTAATAATAAAAAGAAGGCAATGATATGAAGAGACACTTCTCAAAAGAATACATATAAGCAACCAGCAGATACATAAAAAAATCCTTAGCCTCACTAATAATTAAAGAAATACAAATTAAAACCACACTGAAATACCACCTAACCCTAGTCAGGATGACCATCATCAATAACTCAAAAAACAACAGATACTGGAGAGGATTCAGGGAAAAAAAAAAAAAAACACTTTTACATATGGTGGGAATGTAAACTAGTACAACCTTTGTGGAAAAACAGTGTGGCAATTTCTAAAAGATCTAATCATTGATCTTCCACATAGTCCAGCAATCCCCTTTCTGGGAATATACTCAAAGGAACTCAAATCATTTCACAAAAAAGATACCTGCACATGCATGTTTATTGCAGTATTATTCACAATAGCAAAAACATGGAACCAACAGTGCTTCCCATCGAAAGTGGACTGGATTTTAAAAATGTGGCACATATACACAATGGACTATTACACAGTCATAAAGAAGGAAAAAATTTTGAACTTCACAGCAACTTGGATGAATATAGAGTCCATAATACTCAGTGATCTGTCACAGAAACAAAGATCTGAGTTCCACATGTTCTCACTCATAAGCAGACCCTGAATAATTATCATAATACTATAAGAAAGGAATTGGCAGTAGCAGGACACTGCTGAGGGGGCACACTTCATCAATAAGTGTACCTGATCTCAAACCAGGTGAAGTGGGGACCAAAGTCAGGCCCAAAATTTACCTGTACAATGACCATTTGTATACCTCATCCTGATTTTTACACCACTTAAAAATAAATAAATAATTAAAAAAGAAAGTACTTCCTTATCTCCCACCCTGAGGTACCATAAAATTCATATGCATACTTCCATAGGACAGGGACCAGGTATCCCTGAGTTTCTAATAAGCCTAAGATGCTTCCATTGAATTTCATTCCCTTTGTATCTATTCTCTCCCTAAATGATCTTATATGTTTCCTTGGTTTTAATTATCATGCATGTGCTGAAAACTTCCAGGATTGCATCTCCATCCCAGTCTTTCTTCCTGAACAGCAGATCTCTACATCACAACTATACAATTAAATTTTCCACAAAGATGTCACAAAGACTCTTCCTCTTAACATTGCTCAATGTGATCTTGCTCACAGTTTGATTCTTGTGTATGGTTCTCTTCAGTGAATGACTCCACCATCTACTTAGAGATCTGAAAGTTATTCTTGACATTTCTCTCTTCCTCACATATCTAATCTATTACCTCAACCTGTCAATGATAAGTACCTCTGAAATATCTTTTGAATCTGTTATTATTTCTAAAATATTTCTAATAAGATTATCTCCAACCCCACTACTACAATCCTATTCTCTCACTCTGACTACTAAAATGATCTCAAACAAATAATATCTGAGCTGGGCTCGGTGGCTCAGCCTGTAATCCCGCGCCTTTTAAAGACTGAGGTGAGTGGATTGCCTGAGCCCACGGGTTCGAGACCCGCCTGGGCAGCGAGA
>NW_007076050.1:216316-218296 GCF_000164805.1 Carlito syrichta
AGCGGCCATTGCACTCCAGTCTGGGCGACAGAGTGAGACTCCAACTCAAAAAAAAAAATCTGAATTTATGCTCTTGACATCTGTTCTCCAAACTGCAGCAAAATTTATCTTCCCAAAACATGACTCTGATTATTTCACCTACCTTTGTCCTTTCTTAGAAACACTTTAATGGCTTATTTTTATTACTTTAAAAATGGAGACCAAAATCCTTACTACGACCTAAAAAGCCCTGCATTGTCTGGTTTGTCTTACCTCTCCAGCACTTCTTTTGCGATGTTTCTCGACATTTATGGGGCGCCAGCCTCATTGTCCTTATTTCAGGCCTTGAACGCATGGTGCTTTCTCCCGCAGGGCTTCTGCACATGCTGAAAACATCTGAAACATCTGAAACATCTCCCCATCCATATACACATCTTTACCTGGCTTCCTTCTGGTTTTTCTTCAGATTATAATGAATATGACTTTTTCAGGAAAACCTTCCTCGATATCCTTAATTAAATCACGTCCCATTTTAAAAATACATATTCATAGCTCCATGCACTTCTCCTTCTTAGCACTTATTCCATCTACAATTTTTACTTTTTTTTTTACTGATTTTTAATATTAATTTGTCTCTCCTGAACTAAAGCGTAAACTCAGTGAAGTCAGGAACCAAGTCTGTTTGGGTTCATGACATACAGTATTACAATAACTAGCACCACATCTGGTATATAGTAGGTATTTAAACATTTTTTGGTAAATAAAATAGAGTTAAATCCTAAATGAGACAGAGTACTTTAAAGGTTGTGGTGTCCAAGATGGTTTGTCAATATAGAGGGGGTAAAGAAGGAAAAGGTGAAAGCATTTGTTACCAGTGGGAACCAGGAAAAGGAGAATAAATAAACATAAATAATGGACACAACAATAGAACACAAATATTTCTAAAATGGCAGCATCCGTAGTTAGTGATTCAAAATATCTTGGGCCAAGTAACCATCATGCCTGGTGGTTCCAAATATCAAGACAGTAGAAAAAGAAGAGGTATAATTAGGAATCTTGGTCCCTTCAAATGTTTAAAGACCTATAACTATCTCCTACTCTGAATTACACCTCTTGAAATACACTAGCTGCTTATTTAGAGGCCATCTAGTTCAATCCCTCACTATAAAGATGGAGGAAAGGCCCTTACAATGTAATATAATTTGGAAGCAGAGAGATAACACAAGATCAGTTTAGGCATCAACTCCTCCATGAAGCCACCACAGATTACCAGATATGCCTTTATCATATCCCAATGCCGTAATTTGTGGACATTTCTGTGATATCATGGAACAAGAGATTCTTCACAGTCAAAGCTTGTGTCTTATTCATCTCTGTATGCCAAGGTTGAAGATTGTGCCTGCATGGAGTAGATGCTTAGTAAATTCTTGTGAATTAAATGAATGTGTAAATGAATGAAACAAACCCAGTCCTTTTGATTCCTCATTATAAAGTTATTACTTTGTACTGTACCCCTTTATCCATATTTCTTTTCTTTCTTTTAATTTTTTTATTTTAAAGATGTGGGGTAAAATTCAGGGTTAGGTATACAAATGTTCATTATGCAGGTACCCTTGTTGATGAGGTGTGCCAACCCCGGCAGATTCTCACTACTGCCACTACTGCCAATCCGGCAACCCCCTCCACTGGCAGTTTCCCACTACTGCCAATTTTTTTCTTCTTTATTTTTTTAACTTTTACATTTTTTATTTTAAAACTGTGGGGTAAAATTTAGGGTTAGGTATACAAATATTCATTATGCAAGTACCCTTGTTGATGAAATGTGCCCCCCTCCCCCAGGCAGATTCCCACTACTGCCAATCCCACCTCCCCGCCCCCTCTCCCCCACGTTCCTGCAGTTTCCCACTACTGTCAATCCTTTTCTTATAGTATTACGATAGATGTTCAAGGTCCACTTATGAGTGAGAACATGTGATACTCAGTTCTTTGCTTCTGTGAAAG
>NW_007076050.1:218670-245502 GCF_000164805.1 Carlito syrichta
TTGCCCAGGTGGGTCTCGAACCCGTGGACTCAGGCAATCCACTCACCTCAGTCTCCCAAAAGCACGGGATTACAGGCTGAGCCACCGAGCCCGGCTATACCACATTTTTTAAATCCAGTCTTTTGATGGGCAGCACGGTTGCTTCCATGTTCTTGCTATTGTGAACAATGCTGCAATAAACATACGTGTGCAGGTATCTTTTTTTATAGAGTGATTTGAGTTCTTCAGGGTATATTCCCAGTAAGGGAATTGTGAGGTCATATGGAAGGTCGACTTTTAGAACTTTTAGGAATTGTCACACTGTTTTCCACAGAGGCTGTACTAGTTTACACTCCCACCAATAGTGTAGCGGTGTTCTCTTTTTGCCACATCCTCTCCAGCATCTGTTATTTTTTGAGTTTTCAAAGATGGTCATTCTGACTGGAATTAGGTGGTATTTCAGGGTAGTTTTAACTCGCATTTCTTTGATGATTAGTGAGGCTGAACATTTTTTTCATGCATCTGTTGGCTGCTTGTATGTTTTCTTTTGAGAACTGTCTATTCATATCTTTTGCCCACCTTGTAATGGGGCTGCTTGTTTTTTTTTCCTTTTCTGTACATTTGAGTTCCTTGTAGATGCTAGATGTTAGGCCTTTGTCAGACATACTGTTGGCAAATATTTTTTCCCAGTCTGTGGGCTGCCTCCCTGCTCTCTTGATGAATTCTTTGGCTTTGCAGAAATTTGTCAGTTTGATGAGGTCCCACTTGTCTATCTTGTCTCTTACAGCATGGGCACTTGGGGTTTTGATCAGAAATAGGTGGCCAATTCTTATTTCCATAAGGGTATCTCCTGCATTTTTTAAGGTTCTGGTAGTTTGAGGTTTTATGTTTGGATCTTGGATCCATTTAGAGTTGATTTTTGTGTATGGGGATAGGTAGGGGTCCTCTTTCAATCTGCACATGGTCAGCCAGTTTTCCCGCACCATTTATTGAAATGGTTCTCGTCTCCCCAGTGGTTGGTGGTGGAGGCTTTGTTGAAGATGAGTTGATTGACAAATTGAGGTTTTGCTTCTGGAATCTCAATTCGATTCCATTGGTCTATATGCCTGTCCTTGTACCAATACCAGGTTGTTATCATCATTGCAGCTTTATAATAAAGTTTAAAGTTTAAAGTATGGGAGTGTGATGCCTCCTGCTTTGCTTTTGTTTTTCTTTTCTTTTTTTTTTGCTGAGGATTGTTTTTTGCTATTTCTGGTCATTTATGTTTCCATATGAATCCCTGTATTGTTGTTTCTGGGTCTGAGAAGAATGTTACTAGTAATTTGATGGGTATTATATTTAATCTGTGGATTGCCTTAGGTAGAATGGACATCTTAACAATGTTGATTCTTCTAACCCATGAGCATGGAATATTTTTCCACTTGTTTGTGTCATCTTTAATTTCTTTGTGCAGTGTTTTGCAGTTTTCATTTTAAAGGTCTTTCACATCTCTGGCTAGGAAGATGCCAAGGTATCTGATTAGGAGGATGCCAAAGTGTGCCCCTCTTGGCAGATTCCCACTACTGCCAATCCTGTAATCCCCCTCCTCCTGGCATTTTCTCGCTACTGCCAATCTTTTTCTTATAGCATTATGATAATTGTTCAAGGTCTGCTTATGAGTGAGAACATGTGACACTCAGTTCGGGTGATCTGCACCTAGGTAAAAGAACTTTAGATAGCCTAGCAGAAGATTTACCTAAATTTAATACCTAGTTTGTTACTTAGTAGCCTTTTGAATTTAGGCTAGTCATATTAAACTTTTAATCTCAGTTATTGGGGATGGAAAATGGGACTGATTAATTCTACCATGCCTTCTTTGAAGAATTGTAAGTCCTTGAGACAGTGATCTTTGAAAGGTCCTCTGTCACTTTAAAAATATTTCATATGTACAAGATTGAAAATGTGGTTGTTCCTCATTCCCTATTGCATTTAGATAGGGGAGCAGCCCTCAAGACCAAGGAAAAAGTATTTGGTTTCTATTTATCAGCATAATGAGTACCCAGAACACAAATAACCCAATCACTGACATAAAAAAAGAAATCAAAAGCCATGTTACCAAACCTGGGGAAATGTTTAGCTTGGCGATGCATGATGAGTAGAGCAAAATGTTGGGCTTAGTCAAGAGGATCTGAGCACTATATCCACAATTCGGGAGATACCTGGTAGGGCTGCTGCCATAGGCAACTTTTTTTGTGGTCCTAATAAGATGTTAAAATATCCCTTGTATGTTGGCATAAGAAGGCAATTACAATTCATAAAAGTGTAATAGTCCGTGTTGCTACAAGCAAACAGGTGAACACATTTACATTTAATTAATTGACCTTAAATATGGTCTTGCTTGTGGGCTCCCCAGCATTGATCTCAATGAAATCACAGAGTATGTACTATCTATTGAATTAATGAAAGATGAGTCTAGGTTTTATTATTCTATTGCAGCCTTATTTTAAAAATCTTCATAAAAGGTAGCAATGAATAGATAATTTGGAAATATTAGTTGACAAAACTTTAAACTTAAACCTTTGAACTACTTCTGTGACTTTGGTCAAGTCCCTTTTGTTTCGGGCCTCAATACTTTTACCCTGTGATCATTGAGACAGCTTCAGACTTTGTCAGTCAATGTTTCTTTCCACGTTGGAAACCTCCAAGTCTCGTTTTTAAAAAAAATAATTTATTTATTATAAAAATGTGGGGTACAAGTCAAGGTTAGGTGTACAAACATTGATCATGCAGGTACCCTTGTTGATGAGGTATGCACCTCCCTTCCCTGGCAGTTTCCCTCAACTGCCAGTCCCACCCCCCCTTCCCCTGACAGTTTTCCACTACTGCCAATCACTTTCTTATAGCATTATAATTGTTCAAGGTCACCTTATGAGTGAGAACATATGGAACTCAGTTCTTTGTTTCTGTGATAAATCAATGAGTATGATCGACTCCAAATCCATCCAATTTGCTGCAAAGTTCATATATTTGTCCTTCTTTATGGCTGCATAACATTCCATTGTGTATACATACCACATTTTTTTTTTTATCCAGTCCAGCTTTGATGGGCAACATGATTGGTTCCATGTTTTTGTTATTGTGAATACAGCTGCAACAAACATATGTGTGCAGGTATCTTTTTTGTAGAATAATTTGAGTTCCTCTGGGTATACTCCCAATAGGGGATTTGCTGGGTCATATGGAAGGTCGATTTCTAGTTCTGTCAGAAACTGCCACACTGTCTTCCAAGACCTCTAAGTCTCTTTATGAGAAATAATAGTGGGCAGAGTGATCAGCAACAAACCTTAGTAAGTATTATAATTTCAAGGAATTTCCACCTGTTAACTTTCATTATTTCCATGTTGATTAGTTAGATTTATCTCCCAGTGATTCGTCACTTTGATAGTTTTTCCTTGTAGTTTACTACATTTTAATAATCCAGGGCAGGTCTTGTTAATTTACAAAGTACAACTAGGCTTATCAATCCACACAGAAAGAAGACAGAACCAATAGGCAGCCTGTTGACATGCTTCAGGGAAGTTAATGAAGGTTAGCAAAGAACAGACTTTGCTAGTCTTCATTCGACCCAAAAAGTCTGTGGAAACCAACTCAGCACAGTGAATTCTGGTAAAATACAAAATGGTGCTTTGTATTTTTTTGTGTTTTTCTTTTTTTCTTTTTCTGTTTCAGTTGAATGGAGTCTGAAAAACATAGAGCATCTCTCCTCTACAGGTTACTTACCAAGGATTTGGGGAATATAGACTGGGAGCAGTAGCAGAATGAGCAAAACCCAGGCCCTGCCCTCCATGAACTAAGACTTTGTTAGTAAAGACAATTAGCATAAAGCTGGAAAGTGATGATTGGAGATACATGTAGCATGCTGCTACCTAAGCTTACACTGAGGCCAGTGTGGGTGGGTGTGACTATTGGGGACTGGTGGTAGAAAGTTCATTAGGCACTACAAAAGAGGAGCTTTCATGCACCTATTTAACTGAAGATCTTGCATGGGTTCATTATGGCTATTAAAGCTATCCAAGCTAACTTATGCTGTTTAATTTATATAATTAACATGTAATAACCCCTAATTTGCAGGTAGATATGTGGGGATGGGATAAAGACTAAGTAACCAAGGACAGATTCCATCTGCCCTAAAGTATGCTCTTTGGCACTTCTTGGAATCCAATTTTTAGGTCTTTTTTATTCAAACTAATACAATCTAACTATTCTAATTAAAACAAGCATAGTTTTATACCCATATGAGCTACATTTTTTTGTCTTTTCATATTTTTATTTTAAAATTAATATATATGAGATGGGACCCCCAAAACTGGAATTTATTTATAAAAAGGTGTGTATTTATTCTTACATATGTAAACTTCAGTCACCTTCCAAGTACTCTCTGTGTGATGCAGTATACCTATTGACATGTTTTTTCCACTGGTCAAACAGTTTTTGAACTTGTCTTTACTTCTTTCTCTTGTCTGAGTGCTCTGTTCACGAATTTCAGGATTATGTTGAATAAAAGTGGTAAAAGTGGGCATCTTTGTTATGTTCCATATCTTAGAAGAAAGATTTTCAATTTTTTCCCATTTAGCATAATGTTAACTGTGGGTTTGTCATATATGGCCTTCATTTTTTGGAAGTATGTTCCTTCCATACTCTGTTAAGGGTTTTTATCTTAAATAAATGTTGAATTCGATCTAATGCTTTTTTGGCATCTATTGAAGTGATATTTGGACAACTTGAAGCTCTTTTATACGCTCCATTTTTCTAGTTGTTTTTAGAATCATCTCTTTGTCTTTAACTTCTGATAATTTGATTATTAGATGCTTTGTGGAAGAGCTTATTTGGGTTGAATCTGATGTGTGTTCTTTGACCTTATTAAACATGGATATTTCTATCTATTTCAAGTTTTGGAAAGTTTTCAACATTATTTTGTCAAATAGCCACCCTACCTCTTATTGTTTTTCAGCATTTTCTGTTATACTAATAATTCTTAAAATTGATGTTTTGAAATAATTTTCTATTTCCTGTAAGTGATCTTTGCTTCTTTTCATTCTTTTCCCCCCTTCTGTGTAGTTTTAAAAAGTTCTTCAAGTTCACTGATTCTTTCCTCTGCTTGATCCATTCTGTTGTTAAGAGCCTCTAATGAATTTTTCAGTTCAGCAAGTGTATTACTCAGTTCCAAGATTTATCTGACTGTTTTTCTGTGTTACCTTGGAGATCACTAAGTTTCCTTAAAATACTATTTTGAAATATTACTTTTTTAAACTCTTAATTGTTTTTATTTTAAAACTGTGGGTACAATTCAAGGTTAGGGATACAAATATTTATTGTGCAGGTACCCTTGCTGATGAGGTGTGCCACCTCTTCCTCAGGTATATTTCCACTACTGTCAATCCCACCTCCTTGCCCCTCACCCTCAGGAGTTTCCCACTACTGTCAATCCTTTTCTTATATTATTATGATAGTTGTTCAAGGTCCACTTATAAATGAGAACATGTGATTCTCAGTTCTTTGGTTCTGTGACAGATTACTCAGTATTATAGACTCTAATTCCATCAGGTGGCTGCAGAGTTTATGATTTTGTTCTTCTTTATGGCTGGGTAATATTCCATTGTGTATATGTACCACATTTTAAAAATCCAGCCCTCTTTTGAAGGGCAGCACGATTGGTTCCATGTTCTTGCCATTGTGAACAATGCGGCAGTAAACATACGTGTGCAGGATTCTTTTTTATAGAGTGATTTGAGCTCTTTTGAGTATATTCCCAGTAGGGAGATTGCGGGGTCATATGGAAGATCGATTTTTAGAACTTTTGGGCTCCGCCACACTGTTTTCCACAGAGGCTGTACTAGTTTACACTCCACCCAACAGTGTAGAAGTGTTCCCTTTTTGCCACATCCTCTCCAGCATCTGTTATTTTTTTGCATTATTGATGATGGCCATTCTGACTGGAGTTAGGTGGTATCTCAGTGTAGTTTTAATTTGCATTTACTTGATGACTAGTGAGGCTGAACTTTTTTTCATGTATCTGTTGGCTGCTCTTATGTCTTCTTTTGAAAACTATCTGTTCATATCTTTTGCCCACTTTGTAATGGAGCTGCTTGTTTTTTTCTTTTCAACATGTTTGAGTTCCTTGTAGATCCTAGATGTTAGGACTTTGTCGGATATGGAGTTGGCAAATATTTTTTCCCAGTCTATGGTCTGCCTCCCTGCTCTCTTGATGGTTTCTTTGGCTTTGCGCAAGCGTGTCAGTTTGATGAAGTCTCACTTGTCTATCTTATCTCTTATGGCATGGGCACTTGAGGTTTTGATCAGGAATTGGTTGCCAGTTCCAGTTTCCATAAGAGTGTCTCCTGCATTTTCTAAGATTCTTATAATTTGAGGCTTTATGTTTAGGTCTTGGATCCATTTAGAGTTGATTTTTGTGTATGGGGATAGGTAGGGGTCCTGTTTCAATCTTCTCCATGTGGTCAGTCAGTTTTCCCAGCACCATTTACTAAATTGGTTTTCGTCTCCACAGTGGTTGGTGGTGGAGGCTTTGTCAAAGATGAGTTGGTTGAGAAATTGAGGTTTTGCTTCTGGAATCTCAATTTGATTCCATTGGTCTATATGCCTGTTCTTGTACCAATACCAGACTGTTTTGATTAGTGTAGCTTTATCATAAAGTTTAAAGCCTGGGAGTGTGATACCTCCTGCTTTGTCTTTTTGCTGTGACTTTTTCTGGCATTTTTTGGTCATTTATATTTCCATATAAATTCCTGTATTGTTGTTTCTAGGTCTGAGAAGAATGTTACTGGTAATTTGATGGGTATTGCATTTAATCTGTAGATTGCCTTAGGTAGAATGGACATCTTAATAATTTTGATTCTTTCAACCCATGAGCATGGAATATTTTTCCACTTGTTTGTGTCATCTTTGATTTCTCTGAGCAATGTTTTGTAGTTTCCATTGTAAAGGTCTTTCATGTCTCTAGTTAGGAAGATGCCAAGGTATTTCATTTTTTTGTGACTATTGTGAACGGAATTGTGCTTTTTATTTGGGTTTGTGTTTGTTTATTATTGGTGTATAGAAATGTGATTCTCTGCACATTTATTTTATACCCTGAGAATTTGCCAATGTCCTTTATCAGTGCAAAGAGGTTTTTGACAGATTCTCTTGGGTTTTCAAGGTATCGAATCATGTTGTGTGCAAAGAGAAATAACTTGACATCCTCTTTTCCTATTTGAGTACACTGATCGCCCTTTCTCCTCTGATTGTTCTAGCTAGGAATTCCACAGATATGTTGAACAGGGTGGGTGAGAGTGGGCATCCTTGTCTTGTTCTAGTTTTCAGGGGAAATGGTTCCAATTTCTGTCTGTTTAGCAATATGATGGCTGAGGGTTTCTCGTAGATAGCTCTTATTAATTTGAAGTATGCTCCATCTAAGCCTAGATGTTCGAGGGTTTTTATCAAGAAGGGTTGCAGGATTTTATCAAAAGCTTTTCTGCATCTAATGATATAATCATGGGTGGTTTGTTTTTTTTTTACATCTGTTGATGTATTTAATTATGTTTATCGTCTTGTGAATGTGAACCAGACTTGCATCCTGAAGATGACGCCTATATGGTCATGGTGCATGATTTTTGATTTGTATTGTTGAATCCAGTTTGCTAGGATCTTGTTGATAATTTTAGCATCTATGTTCATCAAGGATATTGACCTGTAGTTATCTTTCTTTGTTGAGTCTTTACCTGGCTTGAGCATCAATATGATGTTAGCTAAAATGATTTGGGGAGAGCTACATCTTTCTCCATCTCTTGGAATACTTTCAATAGGGTTGATATCATTTCCTCCTTGTATGTTTTGTAGAATTTTGCTGGAAAGTCATCTGGCCAGGGCTTTTTTTTTTTGGTAGGTAGTTTTCTTATGATATAGTTAATTTATTTGATTATTATTGGTCTACTTACAGTCTTGATTTCTTCTTGTTTCAACAAGAAGTTGACAAATAAAGTCCTCCACTTCCTTAATGTTTTCAAGTTTGTTTCCATACAAGTGTACATTGTAATCCCTGATAATCTTTTGTATATCTTCAGGGTCAGATGTGACTTCATCTTTTGTGTTTCTTTTTGTGTTTATTTGGGCTTTTTTCTCTCTTTTTCTTGGGCAGCCTAGTTAGGGGATCATCAATCTTGTTTATCCTTTCAAAGAATCAGTTTTTTGTTTCATTGATTTTTTTGGTATTATCTTTTTGTCTTCTATATCCTGGATTTGGGCTTTTATTTCAGTGATCTGAATTCTTCTGCTGAAGTTAGGGTTTTGATGGTCTTGCTTTCCAGCTTCCTTAGGCGACTTGTTAGGCTGTTCACTGGTGATCTTTCCATTTTCTTCATGTGCTTTTGTAGATATATGAATTCCCCTCTTATTCCTGATTTCATGGCATCCCAAAGGTTTTGGTAAGATGTTTCTTCATTTTCATTTGTTTCCAGATATCTTTTAATCTCTGTTTTGATTTCCATGTTGACCTAGGAGTTGCTTAGCGTCATGCTGTCTAGCATCCATGTCTTTGTAGCGTTTGGGGGAACTTTATTGGTGTTGATATTTATTTTTATTCCACTGTGGTCTGAGAAGGTGCATGACAAATTTTCAATCTTATGAAATTTGTTTATGCTTGATTTATTGCCAAGGATGTGGTCGATCTTAGAGTACATTCCATACAGTGATGAGTGGAATGTATATTTTATGGTCATTGGGTGGAGTGTTCTGTAGGTATCAGTTAAGTTCATTTCATCAAGAGTCACATTGAGGTTTCAGATCTTTTTGCTGATTTTTTGTCCTAATGATCTGTCTAGGGTTGTGAGTGGGGGATTAAAGTCCCCAGCTATGATAGTGTAGAGTCAATCTCTTTTTAAAGTTTTCCTAGAAGCTGCTCTATGAAAGTTGGTTCTCCTATGTTGGGTGCATATATGTTTAGGATGGATATTTCTTGTTGATGGATTGGGTTTTTTATCATCCTATAGTGACCTTCTGTATCTTTTTAAATTTTTTGTAACTTAAAAGGTATTTTGTCTGATATTAAGATTGCCATTCCTGCTTTCTTTTGTGTTCTGTTTGCCTGAAATTTTTCTTCCTATCCTCTTACTCTGAGTCTGTGAGTGTCCTTTCTGGTGAGATGAGTCTCTTGGAGACAATATATTGTTGCCTCATGATATTTTATTCATTTTGCCTTCTATGTCTTTTCAGTGGTGCATTTAGTCCATTCACATTCAGGCTAATTATTGAAATGTGAGAGTTTATCTCTGTTATTAGGTTCTTATAGAGTTGTTGTTGTCTTTCTTTTGATTTTTGGGTTGATTCATGTGTGTTTTCAATCTTTTTCTTGCATTCTTATGAAGAACATTGTCATTCTTTTTTCCCTTTCTTCTGTGTTTAATACTTTCTTAAGTGTTTCCTGTAGAGTTGGTCTAGAGGCAGTGTAAGTCCTTAGGGACTAAATGTCTGGGAAAGATTTTAATTCTCCCTCACTGGTGAAGCTTAGCTTAGCTGGATAGGTTATTCTTGGTGGAAATTGTTTATCTTTGAGAAATTTGAAGATTGGGCTCTAAGTTCTCTTAGCCTGAAGGGTTTCTATAGATAAATCTGCTGCTAGTCTAATTGATCTTCCTGATAGGTAGTCTGACCTTTTTCTTATGCTGCCTTTAGGATTTTTGTCCTTTATACCTACTTTGTTTAGGTGAATTGCTATGTGTCTGGGTGCTGTTCTTCTTATTTGTAGTCTTGCAGGGCTTCTCTGAATCTCTTGCATTTGAATTTTCGTAGCACTGATGAGATGAGGAAAGTTTTCTTGAATAATTTCATGGACTGTTTGTTCCAGGGTGGTCTCTGTCTCTCTGCCTCAGGAAGTCCAATTACTCTTAGGTTCCTCCTCTTGATATAATCACTCATCTCTTGAAGGTTTTGTTCTGTCTTTTAAAGCTTCTTTTCTATTTTTGACAGTTTGGGTTAGTTCTATATTTTGGTCCTCAAGCTCTGAGATTCTTTCTTCTACTTGGGTAATTTTGCTTTCCATGCTTATCAGTTTGTTGTTTATTTCAATCACAGTATTCTTTACTAATGTTATCTCAGTTATCAACTCCTTCCCAATTTTCCTCTTGTCTCTCCTTAATTCTTTTTATTCTCTCTATTAATGTCTCGATATCTGGGTTTATAGTATGTGATCAGTCATTCTGAAGGCTCTTCATTGTTTGCATTCCAAAGTCTGTTTTCTCAGTGTCTGACCTCCCAGGGGTCTGTGTGAAACCCATATTCTTCTTTTGATTTTTCTTCATCTGTGTGGGTTTTCTTCTCCACTTCCTCCCTCCCCTTCTTAAATTCTGTTTTTCAGAGATGGCAGTGTTGCTTTTACTTCTGTTTGTCAATCTTCTATTCTTCCTTGTGTGGAACCTCTAGCCTTGTTCAGTTCTGAAGCTGGGCTGTGGGTTAGGGGCTGTATTTCTTGCAGTTTTGAAATTAAATTGAGGGGTAAGCTTTGATTCAAAACCTATCTGCAGATCCCAGTATCCACTGACAGGTGTGTGAATACCCTGGAACCCACTTCCTACTGTCTTACAATCTGTCCATGCAGTGGTGGTACAGATTTGCTTCCTGAAAGCAAAATGAGGTAAAAAAAGGAAAAGAATGGAATAAGGAAGGAGGAGGGGAAAGAGGAGGGTGGAGAGAGAGAAGAGTAAGAAGGAAAACAGACAAATATTCCAACTAACAATTTTTTTTGAGTTGGAGTCTCACTCTGTCACCCAGACTGGAGTGCAGTGGCCGCTCCCGGCCACCACAACCTTGACCTGCTGGGCTCCGGTGATCCTTCCGCCTCAGCCTTCCAAGTAGCCGGAATTACAGGCATGCGCTATCATGCCTGGCTGATTTTTTGATTTATTGTAGAGATGAGGTCTCACTGCCCAGGTGGGTCTGGAACCCGCGGGCTCAGGCACTCCACTTACCTCAGTCTTCCAAAGGCATGGGATTACAGGCTGAGCCACTGAGCCCAGCCCAACTAACAAATGAAAAGAGACAGATAGACAGTAAAGTGTCTTTACAAAAACTAAAACAAAAAAAAAAAAAACAAATGAGCAAATCAAACAAAGAATGAAAAAAACATTAAAAAAGAAAAACAAGGAACCAAGCTTGCTCTGAGATTGTTCCTTTAAGTTCAATGTTTTTTTCAGCTCTGATCTCTGGCTCTCATCACAGGCTGATAGCATTGCTCACAAATAGGGTCAGATGCCCCAGGCCTGCTGTGGAAGGAGGGTGGATCAGATCTGGACTCAGTCGGCTTGCTGCCTGTCAAGTCTGCCATTCAGATCTGACCTGTCTGTGTCAGATCTAGCATGAGGGAAGGGCTTTGTCTCCCAGTTTGATGTGATCGCCTTAGGTCCCACGTTGGAGACTCGGTGGAGCTGGGCAGTGCAATGTATATATCTGCCCTGTTCTGGGACAGAGAAAATGGCTGCAGTCAGTGTTTCCCCACCAGGTATGTGCCTCCTCCCTGTGAGACAGCCGGGCACTGCAGGTTTGTGTGGTACAAGGTGGAGTGGGGCGGTGCAACTGGCTAGGCAGGGCGGTGCAACTCTGTGGGCCGGGAGCTGAGGGCCACCTGGGTGGCAGCAGTGGTGCATGGGGCCAGGATCTTCCAGCCCACGGCCAACATGGCTGGCCGTGGAGTAGGCTGACAGCAGCAGCAGCCACCGAGGGGAAAACAAGAGTCTTTATGGACACTTGCCTTTGCAGAAAGTCTCACAATCTGACCTGCCCTGCCTCCATCTTGTCAGAAATACTCATGAACTACTTTTACACAATGTTTCTTTAATATTGCAGGGATTCCCAAGTTTTGATACATATTACAATTACTTGAGAGGCTTTTAAAAATCTTCAATACCCAAACCCTCATAATATTTGGAGGATGGGCTCAGGCATCAGTGATATTTAAAGCTAGCAAGTTGATTCCAACTTATGGCCAGGTTTGAAAAACAGTGGACTGATTGTGATTTGCAAGACTAGTTAACTTTCCATTTATTAAAATAAGCACCCTATAAAGGCCATATGTGTCCCATTGTAACTCGTAGACCAACACAAAGATTCTCAAACATTACATGTAAACAGATTTCCTGAGAATTTTGTTAAAATGCAGATTCTGATTCCACAAGACTTGTAGTGGGGTCTGAGATTATGCATTTCTAATGGGTTCCAAAGTAATGTGGATGCTGATGGCCTAGGGATTTTACTTTGAGTTGCTGGGAGCTAGTGGTTATCTGCAAGGCTGGTTCCCTGAGGCTCGGGGAAAAAATTCACAACATTTGTCTTTCAGGATCAGTCATTCTTATTCCACTATCTTATTTTTGGACCTCAAGTACAAATAATTGAGTTAATCTTCCTCTTCAATTCATGGCAGAACCATATCCATGATCAGTATCTCTCACATACTCTCACTATGGAACCAGTGATTGGAAAATAACTCCTGAGTTCAAAAGTTATAATGTTTATGGCAGGGAGATGAGCAGCAAACACAGAGGGGTACAAGAATTAGAAAGGTGCCAACCAATAGTGTGAATGTAGAATGATAACAATACCTTATTGTTCTGCAGTTGTTCCTTATATATAAACACATATGAGCCCCAGAGCCATCGTATGAGAGAGGGAAGGCAGAGACATTATGCTCATTTTATTTGTGAGGAAACTGAGACCTAGAGATGCTTGGTGGCTTGTCTGAGTTTATACAGAGAGAAAAGAATCAAGAGTAAAACAAAACCCCTGGTCTCCTTGGCAGCAAAGACTAAAGTTATTTTTATTAAACAAAGAGACATCAATATCAGCAATGCGAAAGACAGAGAGAGAATGTTCCCAATCTGCATCAATTTGGTAAACATTGCCTTTTCAAAATATAGACATACAAAACAAAAATAACTTACTTATATACCCATTCATCAGCTAAGGTGAGATGATAGGCAGATGGCTCTTTGGTGATTCTTGTGCATAGAATATGAATTATGTCTTTAAAGTTATTTGAAATAATATGCCTTCAAGAAGAGAAGCACCCTGCCAAGCACAGTGCCTTCTCCAGACAGTATTGCTGGATGCTCCCTGAATCCACAACCACAAATTTCCAGCCCAATTTCCCTCACTTGTCTTGGTGGCCAGTATTCTACATGCAGTGATAAGGACCACCGATATAATAAGGGTTGAATCCCACTAGCATTCACAATGATTCAACTCTGAAAATGCAAAAATGAATGGCAGTGTTTGATCCCTTGCTGACCTCTTCAATATCCCCATCTGTTCTGTTTGTCAGTTGACTAGGCTTAGGAAGAAACTTGTAACAACACTACAGGCTTCTGGGGAGAAGAGGAATATAGCAGGCTATAGCAAAAAGGAATATGGGCCCAAAAGGCAAAGTAAATAATAAATAAACAAGCAAATAAAACCAACCTGCATTTTGGTAAATCCTGACTGTGAACAAGTGTATGTCACTTTCACACTTTTGAGCTTCACTTGCCTTAACTGTGAAATGGAGATAACTTCACATACCAACATGGTTGCTGTTAGCATCAGATAAATTAAAGGTTGTTAAAGTACTTGAAGGATTGTTAAGATGATCTGCACTGGCAAGAATCTATTATTATGATCTCTTTACTCTTTAAATATGAGAAGAGCTATCTTAAACCACGTGTCATTGATTATTATCTTCTGTCTTTATATTGGCCTTCTTTCTGTTTCTTTAACACTCCAAACTTGTTTCTCTTTGAGGCTTTGTCACTTGCTGTTTCTTCCTCCTGGAGTGCCTCCTTCCTTCTCAAGTTTTGCTTGGTTGCTTTCTCCTCATCAGTTAGATCTTGACCCAAATCACCTTCCTGAAGTGGCCTAGCTCATACAATCTAAGTAGCTACACATACCACAGCCTCTTTCTATCACTTCATTATATTTTCTTCAAAGTACTTGTTATGATGAGCTATTATCTTGCTTATCTGTCCATCTGTTGCTAGTCTTTCCTCATTGGAATGTAAGTTTGTCTGTCTTGTTTATTGCTATATCTACTGTATTTGAATAGTGTCTGGCACATAGTGGATTGTGTTTAATGGAAAGTTTAGCCACTGTTGTGGTTTTCACTGACAGAGAAAAGGAAAGCAATGTGTTTGCATAGTTCCTAGACCTCACTCCTATTTTTTGATATATCTGCCTTTTTATGCATCCTTCCCAAAATGGCTCCTAAGTAGTTGGCTGTATTTCCAGGGAGGAAATACAGAGAAGACTGGGGTGCTAATTCTAGCTGCTGTTAATGTTATTTTAGTTACTACTGTATTACTCTTAGTAATAATAAGTATCAATATTATTGTGTTTCAAGGTAACTCTAAGACTCTTTCCCCCATCTCAGGTGCATTTACAGAGGTTAAAGGTAGAGATGATGTGCTATATCTTTGGTTATGTCTACACACTCTGTCTATGGTTTGAAACATAAATGTCAAATTGCTTTATTGTTGTGAAAAATGACAGTGGTAAGCATTGAAAGACATTACTCTTCATTGTACAGATAGGGAAACTGAGGACCAGAAAAAGGTAAACACTTACTCTAGATTACATTAGATTACATTGCAAGTTAGAGACAAAACAGGATTCAGAAGTTACTGCTCACACCTTCCAATTTTTGAAAAAACACAGACTGGATGACTCAGTTTTCAGGACCAAAAGGAATGAACAGATTGATTGTATGTCTCCTAGGAAACTTCCAGCTTGGAGATTCCAAAACTAGTGTGATAACTAAAAACAAACATTCATCTGTTCATTTATTCATTCAGTGTATGTCTGTTAAAGACCTACTGTGTTGCAAACAATAACACACAGTGCTATAGGCTTTCCCCCTCTTGGTCTTAGTTTCCCCATGGGTGAGAAAGTGGACTTGGAACTCCTTGTTCTCTGCCATCACCACTGCTTTTTGATTTTGTGGCATAAATCTTATAAAGACACAAACAAAATTACCTCAATAAATATTAATGAGTTAAATAACTGGTAGATCATTTTTTGAATTCTAGTTTAATGGGTATGGGGACCTGAGGAGAAAGGAGAATAATGCACGCAGACAGCAGACTCCTGAGCTCACTAGCTCTTCTAAGTAGCCCTCTCTGAGCTTCAGTTCCCTCCTATGAATACTAGGAGGCTGAATTAGCTGCTTTCTGAGCACCCATACTTGCTGCTCAGACTTTCTCAAGATTCTATCATTGCTTTGGCCACAACTGCTTGAGATAGTCATAAAAATTAACTCAGAGAAGAGGCAAAAGGACCAAACTGCTCTCTTCTAATATCTAAAAGACTGTTATGTGGGGGGCGTGGGGGATAGACTTAGTAGAGAAGATGCTAGGACAGAATTGTGGCCACAAGAGGAAGTTAAAGAGAGTCAGGTTTCATTTTTTAGAAGACTGGCCTCTCCTTGGCCTTCCCTAGTACTTTGGTCCCCTTCTTAACTATCTGATCCTCCCAAAATAACTCCTTTCCATCGCTCCTCTGTACTTCTCCAAATAGATTTTAGAAAAGTCTGGTCTTTGACTACTTGTCAATACACTAATTATTCCTTGACCAAATCTTAAGCCCTTTTGGACCTTTGGAAAGCCACCTCAGGATCAGGCATACAGAAGGTGTACCCTGGATTCCAGTTGATGTATCTTGGTAGTATTTTTGCCAAGCATTGTATCTGGCCACAAGAGACATTACAGTTTCTTGAGTCAGCCAGGGAGTACCACTTTGAAAACTGGGCTGTAGCAGCTTAGTCAGGAGACTGAAGGTGAGTCCCTAAGGATGATTTAGGATTTGGGGTATGTATCTTGCTGCAGAAGGATCAAATTGGAGATCAATGATCCCTAGCCCCAATTTAGCACTTGCATTAGGGTGGATCTATGTGGTAGAGTCAACATTGTCAACTCCTTTGAACGTTTTTACTTGTGTCTCTGCTTTTTGGACAAACAAGCAAGACACAGCTTGTTTTCCTTCTTTATTTCCTCTTTTTTTCTTTTTAAAAAGAAGTTATCTGGTAATCATATAATTTCTCCAAGCCTCGGTCTACATCCAGAAGGCTTAACTCCCATTCAGAAAACCAGAATTGAGTTAAATGTTCTGATTAACCATTCAGTGTTAATCTGTCAGCCATCATCTCCCCAAGCTGGGACACTCCAGAAAGGTTGCAAGACTTTCAGATCTCTATTTTAACCCTTTATTGACCCATAGACAGCAAGATGTGGCAAGAGTGCATGTACACACACACACACGCGCACACACACACACACACACACACACACACACACACACACACACACACAGTGTATATGGCAGAAATTCGCTTGCCTATTCTATAGCTTCTTGACGAACTTTGGTATCTGGATGATGATGTACCTGTATGATGATGACAATGATGATGATGATAGTGATAGTACTAATAAACTTCTGCTTATGCCCTAATAGGTAGTTATTGATATTATTGACACTGAATGTCATCCAGGAGAGGAAAGATGCAGTTGCTGATCTCCTTCACAGCCCCTGCATGATGAGGGATGACTAGGTAGTCATAGAAACAAAGAGCAGGATTTCTCAGAATGACAGCTTACTGGAGAGTAAAACAACGAATTGGCAGGTTCCTCACTTCTCACTTCTAATCATGGTGTTTTTGATAACTCTCCTTTTCACTTTCCTTAAACTCTTTTCCTCCCAAGTCTGAGTTTATCTACCTATTAATTAGTGAGGAGCGGGTGAGAGATGATAAGGAAGGGGAACTATCTACCTCTGAAATGCTCCGGGCACTGTTGTGTTTCCCCCAAGCACTTCTAAAGAGATAGATCTGTTGCTCTAGCTGTGACTCAAACATCTAAAGACTCCTTCTCAGGCAACTGGAGGTAAAAATTCCCAAAGGAAAAGGCATTCTCCCACCAGGAGCCCTAACCTCCTTTTCACTGCAACCTAAAAGTCTGAGCTCCCACCTTTCTATCTGAGGTTTTGGACTCCTGCAACAACACAACACCGACTAGCAGAAGCTTTTCTAAATCCTAAACTATCCTTAGGGGCTCACCTCCAGCTTCCTGACTAAGCTGCTACAGCCCAGTTCCCAAAGTGACACTCCCTGTTTGATTCAAGAAACTGTAACGTCTCTTGTGGCCAAGCCAAAAACCCCAGGGTCACCACAAGCAGTTTTGAAGTTGGTGGTTATTCTTTGGAGAAAGCAGAGCACCATACCATGTTCATCTCATTCCAAGTGACAGTCGGACTCTCTGAGACTCTAAACCAGGGGTCCTAAATCCCCGGGCTGCTGACGGGTACTTGTTGGTGGCCTGTTATGAACTGGGACATACAGCAGGAGGTGAGCTGTCAGGCGAGCAGAGCCCCGTGTTCTGTCAGATCACCAGTGGCATTAGATTCTCATAGCAGCCAGAACCCTACTGTGAACTGCACATGTGAGGAATCTAGGTTGCACGTGCCTTATGAAAATCTAATGCCTGACGATCAACCCCAGTACCCCCATCTGTGGAAAAATTGTCTTCCACGAAACTGGTCCCTGATGTCAAAAAGGTCAGGGGCAGCTGCTCTAGAGTGTTCTCTCCTAATTCTACTCCTCTGTGCCTCGTTTTCCTTAGGAAAACCCCTAAGCTTGTGCAAACCTTTCTTGGCAACCACTCTCTCCCAATGGCCGCCTGCATTTCTGAGACCCAGTGAAGCATCCAGCTTGTCAGGCAGACCATGGGTCTGTCAGTTGAGTCACCACCGCAGTTTCCGCAGACCCTCTCAGTTCCTAGGGACACAGCTCCCAGCTGGTGAGAAGAAAAAGAACAGTAACGGAAATGGGTGGTGAAGAAAACAGATTGTGGACGGTGGGGCGGGGGGTTGTGCCTGAAGATGAACCCATTAAGTCTGGGCTCCTAACTGCTGCAGGAGAGAGAAGGTGGAGCCAAAAAGGAGCATGAAAGGAGGGGGCCTGAGATAAGAGCAAGGAAAACTTTGCAAACCCCTCTGGGTCTCTAGCTCAGATGAACAAGGAGGGAATTCAGCCGCAGCACCCCATTGGCTCCAGCATGACCCCACGACTGACAAATTCGCAGACTAAGGGCCACAGAAATTGAGTCAGAATGTCCCAGGACTGTGCAGAGGAGGAATGATGTTGGGGTGGCGCTTGAACAGGCACTCCCGGAGGCAGAGAATTTGGAACCAATTTTTCTGTTGTTCACCTAATCTCTGCTTATTTGCACGCTCCAAGCCAGTCCAGTCCTTCTTGCTGGTTCCTGAAGCTTCTTTCTTCTCCCCACACCACACACCTTAGCGAACACCCTTTCCTCTCAGGTCTGTGCATTGAGCAGAGCTAGCCCAGAGCTCATTCAAGGCCCCCACTCCTCCCTCTCCCTTCCCAAAAGCTCCTGATTCAATAACTTAAGGACATTGTGGTATTCCAAAGGCGTCAAGCTGGACACCCGAACCACAGAATTGTCCCAAAGGATTTTCCAGAACTCAGGCACCATGAACTATGAGGACTAGCTGACCCCCGAAGCTTTGAGCGTTCCAAATGACTCTGATAACCTGATCACCTTCACCACCTCCCAGGTGCTGCAGACCAAGTCCAAAGCCGAGTCTGCAGTCAGCTGAGCTGGCTTTGTAGTGTGCTCTCATTGATTGATAAGCTGCCTGACCACATGCTGCACATGGGAAACCTGACTGACTCTTCGGGTCCCATAGCTTCTTAAATGGTGTCCCAGGATGACCGGATGTGGTTATGGCTAGTGATAGGGTACACTATAGTAATCTTTGCTGCCATTTTAGGTAACTAGGTCTTAAACCATGTGGTTGTGAAGTACAAGAGGGTGCCCAGTTGCCACTGGCCTATTTGTCGTCAACATCTCCATGACCAACATGATGTTGGCTCTTCTCAGCTCCCCCTTCACCATGGTAAGCTGGGTACTGAAGAGTACTGGGGTGCAGGGTGAGAATGAAGGTACAACTTTGCACAAAGGACAGAGCTATCTGGTAAAAGGGAGCACTAGAATGGGTTGGGCTGATTCTGAGAACGTTTACATAGAGACAGGAATGGCTGAGAGATAGTGCAAAGGGTTACTAAATTGGCAGAAAAAAATAATGACAAACACAATTGTTGTGTTGCTGAGGTAATCACCTGCCTTAGTAGAGACTGAGAGAGACTTATGTTGCCCAAGGAGGCAGCAGGGACCTGATGCAGATGAGTTTGGGGCTGACGTGTGTCTGAGCTTTGTCACAAAGAGCCAGCCTCAGTTTTCTCAGTGCTTGGACTCTAAGGTGCTTAACAACTTTTGTGCTTTGGTGCTCATGTCTTCAAGCCAGGTTGTTTGGGAAAAGATGGAAAGTGTATGAGAGCTACAGTGTGGAAATGTTTCCTTGCTTCTGGAGAAACAATGACAGCAGTTTGGTAAACAAGGAGGCTTTTGCTTGTGTTATTTTATTTTTATTTTAAAGATATGGGGTACAATTCAGGGTTAGGTGCATAAATGGTCATCATACAGGTGAAGTTTGGGCCTCACATTGGTGCTCTCTTCTCCTGGTTTGGAATCAGTTTCCCTTATTAATGTTATTTTTCACCTCTTCTCTCCCCTGGCAGTGTTATGTTACTGCCAATCTCTTTCATGTAGTATTATGATAAATGTTCAGGGTCCACTTATGAGTGAGAACATGTGGTACTCAGCTCTTTGTTTGTGTGACAGATCACTGAGTATGATAGACTCTAAATCCATCCAGGTTACTGCAAAGTCCATAATTTTATTCTTCTTTTTGGCTGTGTAGTATTCCATTGTGTATATGTACCACATTTAAAAAAATACAGTCCACTTTCAATGGGAAGCATTGTTGATTCCATGTTTTTGCTATTGTGAGCAGTGCTGCAATAATCGTGTGTGTGCGGGTATCTTTTTTGTAGAATGATTTAAGTTCCTCTGGGTATATTGCCAGAAGGGGAATTGCTGGATAATATGGAAGGTCAATTTTTAGATCTTTGAGAAGTTGCCACACTGTTTTCCACAGAGGTTGTACTAGTTTACATTCCCACTATAGTGTAGAAGTCTTCCCTTTTCTTTGCATCCTCTCCAGAAAGTGCATGAGAACTGCAGTGTGGTAATGTTTCCTTGCTTCTTGAGAAAAGAATGACAGAAGTTTAGTGAACACAGAGGCTTTTACTTTTGGTGTTTGTGAAAAGGGAAGAAACAGGGGTTATTCTCTATGCCTCACGTTGCCCTCTTTCCCACAGGTATGTTATCCGTGTAATTTGTTAGTGTTTGGAAAGACGCTGTACCACCTCAGTTGTTTTGTCCAGTACTCTTGTTCTTATGTAACAGTAATGACCATGGCTGCCATTTTCCTTGACTTTGAATATGTGTTTCTTAGGGCTATTAAAAATCTACAAAGTATTTTATGTTCTTTGGATAATATATATGAATGTATAAATATAATTTGAGGGGTTGTAAGGTGGTGAAACACAGACCTTCACCAAATCAAATCTCACAAAATAAAAATGCCACCATTTTTGATATGACACTATTAGAACAAAGATGTTACAATGAGCAAATGATAAAAGAGTGCTTCCTTCTTATTTGGAAAATATTTATTATCTGTTGCATTGCAGTGCCAGTTAAGGAAAGAAAGGTAAGAAATAAGTCAGCAATAAGTGTGGCTTCAGGGCTGGTGGAGAATTGAGTTTGGGAGGTGGGGGTGAAGTCTGTGGGTAAGGACTGAGGAATTGAAATGGGAGGGAATAAAGAGACTTGAAGAGGAATGAACTAGGAGGAGGACCCAGAAAATTAGTGAGATAGGAGGAGCATAGAAGGGGATTGCAAAGGTTGTGGCTAGAATGAGATGGGAGGGATCATGGAGGGATCCAGGTGATAAGCGATGTATTGATAGGAGGAGACATGGAGGGATCAGGAAGGAAGGAGATGGGGGAGAAGAAAAAGGGGCATGAAGGAAGCCAGGAGGAAGGAGGAATTAAGGGATGTGTGGAGTGCTTACTTATCCTTATATGATAAAGGAGAAAAAAGTCACATCCGAGCTTCTTCTCCACAGAACTCCCTACTCAGAGACAAAAGCTTTAAAGTCAATCCACATGGATTTTTTACTTCCCATTAAAAAGATTTCAGTCAAAATTAGCTAATGTATCTCTTTCATAAGGGAAAATGTCATTAATCCACTAACTGAATTAGTACCCAAAGCATATTACTCACCCACCTACCAAGTCTTTACATCTTTGCACCAGAATGTCAGTTGATAAATGGCTAATAAGTAACCTTAATGTGAACTATCGAATTGGGCTGGGTCGATTGTTTTTCTGGGTGATGCTATACTCCCTGAAGTCTTGGATTACTCCCATGCAAGGCAATTTGTCATTTGTATTGTGAGCACTTGTGCTACTTTGCCACATGGAATTTGCCAGAAGATTTATCAAGTGGCAACTGGGTCAGAGGAATACAGATGACCAAGTGTTTGGATGCCAGCGACTTGTAATCTTGAAAACCACACGGAATAACTCACCGAGTAAGGGCTGGAATAGTACATTTCTAAACACGGCTACAAATATAAATTTCTTTAACCTGGAATTTATCATAAGAGTTCCCATAAACTCTCATAGCAATGGGTTTTTAAATATACGCCTTTCCATTTGAGGGCCATGGTTTCCTTATATGTTATATAAGAGATCTGGACTAGGTGAACCGCAAAACTCCCTGTTTTTTAAACTCTATACTTTAGGCTCATGGAAAACACAGACAGTAAATATGTCTCTCCCTTAGGCTTAACTGCCATATAACTGCTGGCGGTAGGCTTTAGGGAAAAGGCAAATAAAAGCTGATGCTTGTCTTTCTCTGTTTTTCTTATAATCTAGAAACATAACTGTCTGCCTCCCCAGTTTCCCATATGCTTCAAAACCCACATGGAAATACCTTGACCTGAGCATCTTTTTGATTTTACCATTAATGGTGTTGGTGGTCATCTATGGTCATGTGGCCAAGAAACTGTGGATTCATAATGTTGTTGATAACATCAACATCCATACCTGAATCTGCCACCATGGGAAAAAGAAGCAGACAGTGAATATGGTGATGATGGTGGTGCTTGTCTACATGATAAGCTGGTTCTCCCTCAACCTCTACCTGGTGCTGCTATTTATTGAATCCATTTCAAGACACAATGGTCTCTACTTCTTCCTTCACTGGCTAGCAATTATCAGCTTCTACTACAGCCCCTACATCTACTGTTAGCTCAGTGATAGCTTCTGGATCAAAGTTTAGAAGGTCATCATGGAAATATAGAAAAGAATCTGCTAAATGGATAGAGTACCACCAGTTGAGCTCTATCTTGCCTACCTACCACCTTGCTGGGGTGGATTTCAGTCAGGAAGTTCCCAAATTTCTATGATGCAAAAATTTTGATGAGCTACCCAGCCCCTTCCCCTTGGAGGTAGAAATCTCATTTCTCTATCCACAAGTGCCTAAAGTTTAAACTACCCAGATCATGATAGGCTATCTTTTCTTAAAATTCTTGAGATAGGGCAGTACCAAAATAGTTATTATTCATTCATCTCTCATGGGTGGAGGGGTGGAGGGAAGGGATCCTGGAAAGGTGGAAGCCAGGTGAAACACCACATGTGTCTCATTCACATTTTCATTTTGTTTTCTCTACCTTTATTTCCTTGTTCTCCTTTCCTCTTTTTTTTCTCTCTCCCAACAGTGAGTAAGCCAAAGATACTCAATTTCCAGGCTTATTAGAGATCTTTCTACATCACTCAAAGGGAATTTGCATTGACTTAGGGATTCCTGAACTCCACCTCTGATCTTGGTCACTATTCTTCTCTTCATTATTGTGTAACATTTTACCATTTCACTTATCCTCTGTTATCACAGATTTTGTCTTAGGAACTGCAAGAACCTTTAGAGATTCTGATTTGTATTTTATTTAGGTAGTTACAAGACAATCTCTCTATCATATGCCCAAGAAAGTGACATGAGAGAAAGGTATAGTTCATGAAATTTTATTGAGTGTTCTGGAAACTCAAAGCATCTTATAAGTGTAAGTAGTTAGTTGTATCTAAGCCCCTTGTGACAGAGTGAGAATGAGAAATCTTACAGTTGCAGAGGAAAAGTCAAGGTAGTAAAATGGCTCACCATATGTTACCTAGATTATTTCCCCAGTCTGCTACACAGTAATTTGGTGATAGTTTCCCTTTGAATTCAATGAAAATTGAAGTGCTCAAGTTAACACTGCAAAATCCCCGAAATCTTCCTTGTTTCCTGACTCTACCTGTATCTTCCTATCATGTCTCATGTAAGTTTATACTGTCTAGCTTTGCATTTTTTTCCAGATAAAGTATAATGTACTCACTGTTGACTTAACTGTCTATTTTAGTCTTTGAGGATTTTAACTTAGAAGGAGAAAAATATTATATCATCCTTCTGCTGCCACTGCCTTTCATCTGGAGACAATGTTGTTAAGAAATTTTTAAGGGTATTGCTGGTTGTGTCTACCAGAATGATGCCAGGATAGGAGTGAGATTTCTTCTCCTCTTCATCTTCCTCCCTTTCTTTTCTGCAATACTTCTCTGGAATTTTCTTTTTTATTTTCTTCTTGACCACTCTTCTCTTTCCTTCCTCCTCTTTTCTTTCCTTCTCCTTCTACCTTCTCCTCCTTCCCTCTGTTCCATCCTTCTCTCTTTCCTCATCCTCTTTCTTCTTTTCTTTTTATCCTCTTCCTCCTTCAAATTCCTTCTCATTCCTCTTCTCATCTTCCACCGTATAATCTCCTTTGTTCTTCTCCTCCACTCTTTTTTCTCCCCCCTTTCATGCTTCTCCTTTTTGTCCAATTCTCCATTTTCCTTATCTCTTCTCCCTGCCCCTACTCTTTCTTTTCCTTTTTCCTCTGCTTTCTTCTTACTCTTCCTCAGTCCTACTGAGTTCCTTTCTTCTTCAGCACCACTCTTATTCCAATTCCTCCTTTCTTCATTCTTTCTCTATTATTTATCTTTTATGTTTTATTTCTTTGAACGATGGTGTATAGTTCAAACTACTGCATTCTTATTGCTAGCTATTGTCTGTCAATTTTCTTCCACATTCCTCTCTTCTCTTCAGAATTCAGACTTCTCACATACTTAGTGGAAGCCTGGGGATCCAGGAAGCTGCTACCTCTGAATGTAAACTTTTCAGTCTCTGCATTGTTCCATAGGCCTCTCTGTGGAATACATGATGATCAGAGTGAGAAGGTGACTGCCTGCTACACTCCCCTGGAGGATAGGATGGCTCATCCAGGATCATGAAAAAAAAAACCTGTGCAGGCTTAGGCCATATCATCTGTGTCTGTTGGGAAGTGAGTACCACTACACAGTGATCCCAAAAAACATTACCCAGTTCACTTTGGAGGAATTTTACCTAGCACAGGCTTGTTTCTTCTCTAGCCATTTGTGTTTTCTTCAAACTCTTTGTATTCTATAGCAATTTAACTATTAGTTATTTCCCTTCCTTTTCCCTTCTCCATAGCCACTCCTCTAAAGACACAAAATAACTTTTAAACAATGTAATATAACCACAACCAACAACAACAGACTGGAACAACCCTGGAAATTCTTGGAAGTCTCAGGTCCAGCTGACTGTTTTTAGACTTTTGGTGCTGCCTTTTCTTTAAACTTCACAGTCACCACACTACTATATATATATTTCAGAGAAACAAACAAAGACAAAAAGCCACTTGGAGTAAATAGGGTGAATGGGGAGGGTGGGGCATAGGGGTCATGCCGTTTTTGGTCAAAAACTGCTGAACATTCAGCACAGTATAGGCAGGTGCGTTCTCATGGTGGAACAATCAGTCACCTGTTTGCCACAGCTCGGGATGTTTCTTCTGCCAATCGTAACACAACTTTCTTAAAACGTCCGGATAAAAACTTTGGTTGACTGTTTGATCTGGAGCAACAAATTCTAAGTGTACTACCTCCAAAAAGGAGGGTCCCACCAAAAAGACAATTCTGGTTTTAGAGAATCTCCCCTCATGTATGAATTTTGTCACTTAAATACAAGACTAGATATTTGGGGAATTTCTGGGCTGAATAGAAGATCACGTGTGCTATTGTCATTATTATAAACTACATAGCAACTTATTGTCTGTCCATTTTTGGCCTCAGTTGTTTTTGATATTAGAGGGGTGAGCTCTGTTAGTATATTTTTCTCCCTCCTTAGGTAAATCCTTCTCATTTTTCTAACTAAAGACAGAGTGATTTCCTTCTTATTTTCCTTTAGGGAGGATGGATACACCCAGGAAAATAGTCTCACTGTCTAGGGCTAGCCTCCGCACAAGAAGAGGGCAGAGTGGACTTGTCCCTGGGTATCCAATGCTTCTCTGAGGAATCATACCTTGCTCTGATATTCTTCTTCTTCTGCTTAGACTTAGGAGAAGTTTGGGTTAAAAAGAGCTATCATTTTCATTTAAATGACTATTGTGCTATTGCATTTTCATCAAATATTCTCTTATTCCTAGAAAAAAACCCTCCCTATACTCCCATCCCTATACTTTACAAACAATGAGACTTGTTATTACTCTCAGTAAGGCTGGGTATCTGAAATGTTCCATGCTTGACAGATGATCAAGCTTCAGTGTTTGCTGCTGCCTCAGCAAACTCCACATACACAAAACTTTGGTGATGATGATATGTCTGAAGAATTGGACCTCTGAGTAATCTGAGCTTTATATGGAACTTTGTTTGGACATTTTTCAGCAGCAACGAATCTGAACTCAGCACTTAGTCCACTCTGAGGATACTACCATTATAAGTAGTTTCTGGCTGGGTGTCTCATTTGGTAGGCACATGGTGTTAATGAACTTTAGGTCTTAAGGACTAGCCCATGTGTAGCCATTAAGTTTTGTGGGTCCGAGCATTGTGCTAAATAACCGTGGTCATGTGGTTTCAAAACTCCATGGGTATCTGTTTATAAAGACTGCACCACTCACCCTAGTCAGTCATTTTCTGAACATGGATTATCAGCCACCTGAAAGACCCAGCAAAACTTTTGTGTAAATAGCACTGCAAAACCCATTTCTCTTCTGAAGAAACAGCTTGAAGTGTATTCTCTACTGAATGTGCATTAGTAGTATCATCTTCTTATCAAAATACATTTTGAAATGTATTTTTTAACAAAAATAGAGCTACAGCAATGGCAGTCAAGAGACGTAGCCAAATTCTCCCCTTTCACACATCCAGATCAAAATCAGACAAAATTCTTTGTCCAATGCCAAGAGACTGTACCTTGGTCCAAGCAAGGACATTTGGAGAAATGCTTTGAAAATATTAAGGTATACATACAATTCATCTAATGTTGCAGCTCAGTGGGAAAGGTTAAGTAGGGGGATACAACCCTTGGCATGGATATTTGGGATGTTGATAATCAAACTTTTGTATATGTCACTTGTGTATGTGGCATGTAAATTCATTCTTAGGTGTTCTAAGCTGAAGACCTCTTTCACTGAGAATTTCTTCCCTTCCTGTAATTAAGATAACTTTCTGTATAATCACACACAACTACATAAACACACACATATTCACTCATATATGCAGACACACACATATACCAACACACATATCTATACACACCACACATGTATGAACACAAACACCCATACACATACACAAGCATATACAAACATGCACGTACATTCAGAAAAGTGTATACACACAGATTGATTGTACAGTATTTTGAAACAAACATACCAGATTTTCCACTTATAATGCCAATTTCAAATTTAAATTTTATTTTTTAATCATTCTTTCACTCAATTATCTGTTTGAATGAA
>NW_007076051.1:0-300 GCF_000164805.1 Carlito syrichta
TGGAAGGTTGAGGCGGAAGGATTGCCGGAGCCCAGCAGGTTGAGGCTGCAGTGGCAGGGAGCGGCCACTGCACTCCAGTGTGGGCGACAGGGTGAGACTCCAACTCAAAATAAATAAATAAATAACAGAAAAATATAAAATAAGTGGGACAAATATCAAAGAAACAGTAAGATAGTACATAAAGCCTAATTCATTAGCAATTATATTAAATGTAAATAAACCCAGCTGTTATTTTTTGACTTGTTGATAATTGCCATTCTGACTAGAGTTAGGTGGTATCTCAGTGTGGTTTTGATTTGC
>NW_007076052.1:0-428 GCF_000164805.1 Carlito syrichta
ACTTAGAGTCTATAATACTGAGTGATGTATCATAGAAACAAAGAACTGAGTATCACATGTCCTCACTCATAAGCGGACCTTGAACAATTACCGTAATACTATAAGAAAAGAATTGGCAGTAGCAGGAAGCTGCGGGGAGTTGGGAGGCGGGCTTGGCAGTAGTGGGAATCTGCTGGGGGAGGGAGACCTCATCAACAAGAGTACCTACATAATGAACATTTGTATACCTAACCATGAATTGTACCCCATATCTTTAACATGAAAAAAATTAAAAGAGAGCTATTTGCAGAAGAAAACTTCCCCAAAACTATACTTAGAAATATTAAAAGAGAAATGAGAGACAAGAATAGAATATTATTTTTTATTTTATTTATTTATTTATTTTTGAGTTGGAGTCTCACTCTGTCGCCCAGACTGGAGTGCAGTGG
>NW_007076053.1:0-385 GCF_000164805.1 Carlito syrichta
CAGCTGGCTAGCCAGATGAATTATTTGCCTAGCCACCTAGCTAGCCAGCAGGCTAGCCAGCAGACTTAACTAGATGACTTAACGAAGTAGCCAGTTGGCTAGCCAGGAGACTTAACTAGCCAGCTACCTAGACAGCTTGATAACCAGCTGACTTAACTGGCTGACATAACTAGACACCTGATGCCTAGCCAGATGACTTAACTAGCTACTTACCTACATAGCCCGCTAGTTTGCCAGCTGACTTAGGAACCTAACTACCTAGTTAAGTCAGCTAACTTTTCAGCCAACATGTTGACGGATAGATAACCTGCTGGCCAGAGAGCTGACTTAACTAGGTGACTTAACTAGCTAGCCAGCTAGCTAGTCAGCTGACTTAACTAGCTAG
>NW_007076054.1:0-525 GCF_000164805.1 Carlito syrichta
TTTTCTCTTGCTGCCTTTAGGATTTTTTCTTTTATACCTACTTTATTTAGGTGAATTATTATGTGTCTGGGAGTTGGTCTTCTCATTTGTTGTCTGCAGGTGTTCTCTGAATCTCTTGTGTTTGAATTTTTGCATCACTGATGAGATGAGGGAAGTTTTCTTGAATAATCTCAAGGAATGTTTGTTCCAGGGTGGTCTCTGTCTCTCTTTTTGCCTCAGGAAGTTCAACTACTCTTAGGTTTGGTCTCTTGAAGTAATTGCTCATCTCTTGAAGATTTTGTTCTTTTTAAGCTTCTTTTCTATGTTTTTGACAGTTTGGGTTAGTTCTATATTTTGGTTCTCAAGCTCTGAAATTATTTTTTCTGCTCGGCTAATTCTGCTTTCCATGTTTATCAGTTTGTTATTTATTTCATTCACAGTATTCTTTTCTTTTTTGAGTTGGAGTCTCCTCTGTCACCCAGACTGGAGTGCAGTGGCTAATCCCCGCCACCGCAGACACGACCTGCTGGGCTTCGGCGATCCTTC
>NW_007076055.1:0-340 GCF_000164805.1 Carlito syrichta
AGCCTTCCGAGTAGCTGGAACTACAGGCATGCACTACCACACCCAGCTGATTTTTTGATTAATTGTAGAGATGAGGTCTCGCTGCCCAGGCGGGCTCAGGCTATCCACTCACCTCAGCCTCCCAAAGGCACGGGATTACAGGCTGAGCCACCGAGCCCGGCTAGAAATTCTTAATTTTAACAAATTGATGACAGTTATCCCTTATGATTTGCCTCATTTAAAAAAAAACCGCCGGGCTCGGTGGCTCAGTCTATAATCCCGTGCTTTGGGAGGCTGAGGTGAGTGGATTGCCTGAGCCGGTGGGTTCGAGACCCGCCTGGGCAACTTGGCGAGACCTCAT
>NW_007076056.1:0-557 GCF_000164805.1 Carlito syrichta
TCCTTCCCTCCACGTCACCATCTTCTTTAATTCTGTTATTCAGGGGTAGAGGGATTGCTTTTACTTCTGTTTGTTCAATCTCCTATTCTTCTTTATTTATGCCCTCTAACTCTGTTCAATTCTGGAGTTGCACTGTAGGTTGGGGGGTGGTTCTTTTTGCAGTTTTGAGATTTACTTAAGGGGGGAGCTATGATTCAAAATCTATCTGCAGGTCCTGGTATTCACCGACAGGTGTATGGATAATCTGAAACCCACTTCCCACTGCCTTGGAATCTGTCCATGCAGTGGGGCTGTAGGTTTATTCCCTGAAATAAAATGTGGTTAGCAGAGGGAAGAGAATGGAGCAGACAGTGGGGGGGAGAGGGGGATGGAGAGAGAGAGATGCATAAGGGGAAAACAGATGAGTGTACTAACAAATGGAGAGAGAGACCTAAACATAATCAGATAAAAACAAGAGACCACGGCTACAGATTAACCAATTCCCATACAAAAAAATAAAACATACAATGATGCTAACATACAAGCTAACCAACCACCTTATTGGTGTGCTGTTCCTC
>NW_007076057.1:0-1506 GCF_000164805.1 Carlito syrichta
AGTATTCTTTATTACTGTTATCTCAGATATCAGCTCTTTCCTAGTTTCTTCTTGTGTCTCTTCAATTCTTTTTAATCTCTCCATTATTGTCTTGATATCAACTTTTGTAGTTTGAGACCCTTCGTTCTGGGTGCTCTTCATTGTTTGCATTCCAAAGTCAGTTTTCTCAGTGTCTGTCCTCCCAGGGCTCTGGGAGAGACCCATATTCTTCTTTTGGTTTTTCTTCATTTTTGTAGATTTTTCTGTCTCTCCCCCTCCCCTCCCCTTCTTTAATTCTGTTTTTGGGGGAAGGTAGGGTTGCTTTTATTTTTCTTCTGCTATATCCTGTTCTTCCTTATGAGGGTCTTCTGGCTTTGTTCACTTTTGATGTTGGAGTGTAGGCTGCAATCTGTACTTTTTGCAGTTTTGAGGTTTAATTGAGAGGGAAGCTGTGGTTCAGAGTGTATATGCTGATTCTAGCATCCACAAACAGATGTATGAGCACACTGGAAACTATTTCCCTCTGCCTTACAATCTGTCCGTTCAACAATATGTAGTCTTTGTTCCTAGATTAAAATGGGGGTATAAAAGAGGAAAATAATGGAGGAAGGGGGAGTTAATAGGAAGTTAGAGAGAGAGAAGAGCGAGAGGGAAAACAGACATACATACCAACTATCAGGTGAGAAAGAGACACAAGGCCGGAGAGAAGTGGAAAAAGACACGTAAGAAAGATTCCCTAAAGAATACTGATAGCTACACAGAGACAGACCAATATAAACATGAAACAGTATAAGTCAGAAGGCAAACAATCAACATGATCAAAATAAACAGTCAAAATGATAAAATCATAAGTCACAATAAGAGATCAGACTAAAATCACTTCAGCTCTGATCTCGGCCTCTCCCCTTTGTTTTTCCATTGCAGGCAGCTAGGTTTATTCACAGCTTGGGTTTGGCTGCCTGGGAATTGCTTTTATCTGATTCAGCTTAGGGGTGGGACTTTACCTTCTGTTTAGCAATGTTACCTTAGGAACCAAGGTGGAGTTTGTTGATAGGTGGGCAGGGCAGTGGAAATTTCTGCCCGGAGAGAGGCAGAGGCAGATTCTCTTTTGTAGATCTCTTTCTCTCCGCTTGTCTGGGTCCCCAAGCTTGGGGTCACGGGCTGAGTGCCTCAGCCAGGGTGGACTGGGGGCTCCAGAGCTCCAAAGCTCCAACGGGCAGGTGGTGAGTGGCAAGAGTTGGCTCTGAGTACCCCACAGGGTACTTCAACCAGGAATGGGACCGGTGTCTCTGAGGGGCGGGGTCCAGAGCCTCCCTGAGTGACCAGTGATTTGGTGACAATGAGAGACAATGTAGCCAGGGAGCTAACTGAGACCCAAGACTCCCACCCACGCGGTGGAACAGCAGCAGCAGAGGGCCGCAGTATCCGGCCCTGCGTGGGACCAAGGGACCCAAGCCTTGGACCAGCGCTTGCTGGTGGTGGGCTTGAATCGCCAGCAGGTGGTGTTATCCCTTGCTCCAGATGGTC
>NW_007076057.1:1526-17388 GCF_000164805.1 Carlito syrichta
CACTGCCTGGGGGGGGCAGTGCCTCCACTGTATCGGAGGAGGCCGTGTGGCTCGCCCCAGGCACTGGCGGTGTGATGTGGAATGGCTGCCGGCGGGAACAGCAACAGCAGCCACCACAGAAGCTGCCCAGACCTTGGCAATGCCTCAGCAAAATCTACCTTCGAGCTCCATGTGAAGAGCAGGCTGCAGACGATGGGATCCACAGCCTTCAGGCTGAGAATCAGAGTCTCTTTGCATTCTCCTTGGTGGAGAGTTTCACAGGCAGTGCTCCCCTGTCGCCATCTTGCCCAACCCCCCCTTACCAATTTATATGGATAATGAGAATATCTCCTTTGCTTACAACTTTACCAACATTAAACATTATCAGACTGTTTTCCCAATCTAATGGGGGGAAATGGTGTCTCATTTTAATTGGCATATCCTTAATTACTGGTGATATTGAATATATTTTTATATGTTTATTGTACACCTGTATTTCCTAGTCTTTCTTTGTTTTTTAAAATGGAGATTAATAAGAAAATCAGGATTTGATTTGGAGGCTTTATTTGATGGCTGTTTTTCTTGAATGTGCCTATTCTGGTTATTGAGGAATAGTTGAAGTGAATAAAAATTCTAAAAAGCACCTAAAATCACGAGTATAGCAAACTTTACCTAGGTTCCAACTGCTACTTAAATGTTTGGTGGTTAAGTTTTATATGTAGTACCATCATTAGCTACTTACCTTCATTGAAATGATGTATAAAATCAAGAGCATGTTTAATAATTTTTCTCATTTGATCCAAAATATCAGCTCTCAGAACCCCTTGAGGCTGGGGACCAACTTCTATACCTAGGTACAGAAAGAGGTACATTTATATAAGTAATAGAATACACTGTAAAGTTGAGCATTTTTAATATATCAAGACTTAGAATTCCATTGCTAAAAAGTTATTGCGAAGGTAGACCATGCAGCATCATGGAAAACATTTGAGACATTACATTAGGCAAAAAATAAAGCAGAACATTTACATATTCAAGTTATATGCATAGTGAATAAAGACTGGAAAAGAATATGAAAAAAGATAAAAAAGTTATGTTAGAAATAGTATGATCTTTGGTATTTTTTCTTTAAATTTCCTTCAATATTGTCAAAATATTCTAAAATCATAACATAGTAAAAGAGGTAGACAAATTATGTTGACAAAATAGTAGGTGAATGCAAAGAGAAACTGTCATAGATCTAGCATTTAGCTTTGACAGGAGGAAGGACATTTACTTAGTCACTGAAATCTAGACTAGATGAATCATGGATGTAAGTCAACATGACAATCTATGTGATCCTAGAGCAATATTCTTTCCCTTAACATAACAATCTATCCTAACAAAATAATGCAATGATTCCAACTTTATGTAGGAAGAATTTGTATTCCTGTCTTCAAACCCCATTAAAACAATTCTTGTACTATGAGGCTATTATTTCCTGTGGCTGTCAAGCATCCATTCTTGCAACTACAAAATACTTTTTCTCTAAACTACTTATGTAGTCCCTGCCTTCCTGTTCAAGTCTTCCACACAGTCATCCCTCCAGTCATTGCCTTCTCCACTTGTCAAACTATTTACCAAGTATCCCCCTCATTCTATGCTCATTCTCTTCTCCCTGATTCATATACTATGTTCCTTTACACTCATCCTATTTTCACACACTTCTATTAATTCCCAATCCATAAAATCTTACCATATTCTCATTCACATTCATTTTTTACTTGTTGTGCTTAGATTTTTTATATATATGTAACATATCCAAAACATATATTTATATATAAGTATGTGGCATACATTTAAGTATATGTGTATCATAAGTGTGGCTAAGTTATATATCTGTGCATAAATGAATTATATACATCTGAAAAAAATGTGTGTTCATGGATATGTCTGTAGGTGTACTATAGAAGATGTTCTTTGCCTACCCCAAAGCCAATCCACTTTCCTTTTTTCTAATAGAACCCTGATTTTGGTTGGATTTCTTTTTTTTTTTTTTTTTTGAGTTGGAGTCTCACTCTGTCGCCCAGACTGGAGTGCAGTGGCCGCTTCTGGCCACCGCAACCTCGACCTGCTGGGCTCCGGCAATCCTTCCGCCTCAGCCTTCCGAGTAGCCGGAATTACAGGCATGCGCTACCACGCCCGGCTGATTTTTTGATTTATTGTAGAGATGAGGTCTCGCTGCCCAGGCGGGTCTCGACCTGCGGGATCAGGCAATCCACTCACCTCAGCCTCCCAAAGGTGCGGGATTGAAGGCTGAGCCACCGAGCCCGGCTCTTGGTTGGATTTCTAATCTTCAAGGTAGTTGAATTTTTCTCCATCTCAACAGTAAATGTTGACTAGATCAAGTCAATCACAACAATCTTATTACTCTAGTGATTGATTTAAGAACAAATATGTGAGCCAGTTCAGATCAAGGGATCATAATGGAAGATCTGCAAGGGATTTCCTGAGAGTCCCTTTCTTCTATTAGATATTATCATGTTGGCATATGATGCTTGGAACTACAGTGGACATCTTGTGGCCATAGGGTCATTGATAGATACTCTAAAGATGGTAGACTAGAAAGATAATAAGAACTTGTTCACTTGTGAAGTTGTTGAACTGCTATGTAAAATAACAAGCTTATCTTAACTGTTTAAACCATTTTGAGATACCTGCAGGAAAAAGCATTCTATATATTCATGTCTTTGGAGGAGATGGGAAGTGTGGTTTGGGTAGTCTTATGGGGAGAGGGAGAAGCTATGGACTGGAATGTACTTGACCCAGAAAAGCCAGTTATTTAAGGTTTTTTTACTGTTTGTGAGTGGAGGATAATAGGTAGGGTGGCTACATTTTCCAGACCAAAAATTAACTTTGACATAAGATCTCATATCAGAGTGGAATATTTAAATTTGTAGAAAATGGCCATGGCACACTCAGGAGTGAAGTTGAAGGAATGGAAGTCATAAAAATAACTTTTTTGAGTCTCAAATGAGACCATGGTCAATCTGAGAAAGTTAGGAGAAGATTACAACTCTTTGTGTGTGTGTGCGCGCGCACTTGCGTGTGTGTGTGTGTGTGTGTGTGTGTGTGTGTGTGTCTGGAAATAATCATAAGGCTGGCTGTAGCAAATGCCTCTTTCTGGGTTAAGATTTATCTAGAATGATCCTGTCACATTTCAGCTGCCTTAATAATAGACTGCAGAGGTGGTCCTTGTGGGTACCTACCAGAAGTTAAAGCAAATTTGTATGGAGTGACAGTCTTAGGTATTATAAAATGTTGACTCAGAATGAGTGTCTCTCTGATCTTGTGTATGTGTTTTTTAATGAGTGCATAATATAAAAATCTTCCAAATAAAATGTCAAAGTTGGAAGGAGAATATACACTATTTCTAATTATTTGCAATGAGCTTAATATTCCCTCGTATTGAAGTACATTAAAGATTTGTTGCTATTTTTAAGGGTCAAACATATCAGCAGATATTTGTTCTGGCTAAGAACAGCATTGCTCATAAATATCATAGGTACAGATTGAACTTTGAAAATGTGGAAATTTTATGCTTTTATTTGGTATCACAGAGAAATAGGATCTCTGTTTCTTATTGTTAAGCCTTTGGTTTGTTTCAACAAATTGCCTATATTTGGAAATTCAGCTTCCTCCAACAGATCCCTTTATAATGCACAAGAAGTATAAATACTTGAATAACCAGGAAAATGTTTGATTTTCATCTGCTTATATATTGTTTGTCAACTTGTTTTTAATTATATTGCTCTTGGTTAAACTACCTGAGATTTAACCAAAAAGGATTTTAAGTTGTAATAGCAATTTTAATTGTAGTGTAGTCTGCAGATAATTATGCTAATAGGCCACTCAGGAAAGATAATGGAATATAGAAAAAAGAGAATGTCTCTCTGAGAGGTTGTATGAGAGTGTGGGTCTGTGAGAGGTTGTATGAGTTGGAAGTTACCAGAAGGTAAAGATGAATCACAGCCTAGTAACTTACAGGACAAGCCAGCAATTGAATAACACAGATCATGAAAGACTACTGCAAAGCAGGTGCTAATAAGAATATTGGGAGAATGTTCTTCATGGGTCTTTTGTGTTTCTGCATGTCTTGCAAGGAAGACATTGGCTACATTTGTTCCAGATAATCTTTTAAAGGATGTTTGTATAGTAAACAAGCTTGGAAGACAAGAATGGTGTTTTCCTCAGAGGAAAAGCAGGCATGATTACTTAATTTTATTAAAAATTCAAGTTTCTTCAGCTCAGTGTTCCTCTCCTAGAGTATAGCTGCTGGCATATATAGCTGTCATCTGGCTCTCTTCATGTCGCCTTGTGGGAACTGGGGCTTGAGGAATAGTGCAAAAATACTGATACTCTGTTATTATTATTGTTTATAATCTATTCTTTGTTTCTGTCCCAGGAGTCTTGTGTCGTCTATCAGCATCCACCAAATGGTGCCAGAGCAACTTGTTAGATTGTAAGTAGGGTAAAATCTCAGACCCTTTAGAGTTTTTGATAAGGAGGGGCCAGAAAACAGCCTGGAGTAGATCACTGGGGCCACAGCACTTTGGAGAAACTGAGACCCACTTCCTTTCTGATCCAATTAAACCTGACCATGCTGGATGAGCTCACAAATGTATGTATTACCAAAGCTAGATGGCTAATATATTATATACTGTATAGTCCTAGTTATAGAAACTGTGTGGGAAAAATGGATCCATTTGTTTGGGTCTGTTTGGGATATGTGTAACTAAAACTGCGAATGATGATATTTATAAGTTTGAATTGTGTGCTCACTGATAATTTGAAGTAATATTTATTAAACATATGTTATTAGCCTGCAGAAGAGGGTAAAGAACAGAGGGTGCTAAATGGTTGGCTAGAAGGAGTCCACAGCTTAAAAAAAAAAGATAAATGGAGAGTATATCAGCAGAAATGCTGGTTTGGTGTTCGTTGGATATTCGTGAATATAGAATTGGACATACCACCAGCCTCAGGACAGAGTTTTATTGCAAACGAGTAAAGCAGAGCAGAATAAGCTAGTTCACTCCTACGAATCAAGAGGAGAGGGCTGTACAGAGAGTGAGACAGGCTCATTTATTTCTTTGGTTTGGTTTTTAGAGTTTACTTTTCTTTGTCTTAGTCTCTGGTCTCAGTTGGTTAGTTCCCTCTTGGGCTTGTTTTCCCTCTTTATGGTTAGGATATAAATCCTTCATGTGACCTTTGACATGAACTCATGTTCAGATGCTGTTAATTTTACCTTGTTAAAGTTACAAGTGTCTTTAAACAATTTTGGGGCTACGCATCTTCTATCTTTTCATGATGTATTGTTCATACATGCAATGAGCTCTAGTTTACAAGACTAAACTAATGATGAACATAAAACATAAGTCTGAAACTAAATATCATAAAGGAAGAGAGTTTACATTTTCAGGATTTTAGAGAGTTTCAAAAGAGTCCAACAAAATTGCTCCTTATCTAGGTTTGCAGGTGTTTCTTTAAAGGCATGTAGCTTCTCCACGCCTCTTGGTTATTACGTGGTTTAATATGGCTGGTTGTCCTCTCTCAAACATTAGCAGTGATTTGCTAGACAAGGTTGGCCTATCTAGCAGGTTACATCAAGGAAGTGGGGAAAACCACATTCCTAAGACCAGAAAAAGAAAAAAACGTGCTCTTTAAATCCAAGCAGCTTTTGCATTTGGCCCAGCTCATCATGAAAGAAAATTTCTAAAATGAGTAAATAACTAAACGTCAGCTGGCTTCCCATCTCATACCCTTTTCCTTCTTCATCACCTGCTCATGTCTGCCTAACTACCTCAAAAATATAGTGTATCAGGTGTGGCATATAATCAATCAGGGATTTGAGGGCCTTTGTATATAATATTCCTTTTTCCTCAAAGTGTTGTCTGAGCGCCAGGACTGGTCCACCAACTGTTTGCTACTAGTCCCGGGCAAAATAAGTATGGAAATTAAAGCAAGTGTTTAGAAATGTTTATAGCAATTTGACGTTACTGCAACATTCAAGTATGTGATCATTTTTCTAGTAAATCTCAGCATGGATACCTCTTATTTGGGCCTTCTGTGATCCTTCAAGATTGGGTTAGGCCTTTTTTCTGTGCTCTTATGGCCTTCTATAATTACCTCTACCTAGTATCTATCACTGTGCAATAATTACCTGGTTATTTCTCTGGCTTCTCATCAGATACCAAGCTCTTTGAGGGCAGACTGTATTGTCTTGTTCATCATTATATTCCTAGCACCTAGCACAGTGTTGGGTCTAGTAGGCATACAATAAATATTTGTGGAATGTACACATTTTTGGAGTAATTAATTCTGTGGAATGGGGTCAGGGAAGATTCCGGAGGAGGTGGCGTTTGAAATGAATCTTGAGGATGAGAAGAATTGTGACAGACTACATTGAAGGACCAAGCATTACAGCAAACAACATGAACAAAACTAGAAAACTGTTCAGTAAAATTGAGGAAATTTACCATAGTTAGGGCCTGCCTGGAGTTAAATTGCTTGATATTTGACAATTATAAGCCTTATGATATGTAAGATAGCTGTAAATGTTCTTCAAGAATAATTTTCTGAGTTTCAGTCAGGACATTGAAAGGACAAGGACCAAATGGATTCAATATAGCCAAAGAGCAGCCATTTTAACATTGCTTAGCTTTGTCATTTCTTAAAGCAGTTCACTTAATTTACCCTCTAATCACTAGCCAAGGACAGAACTGGTTTTTCAAAGGTAGCTATTGATAACTGTTGTATAGCCCTTCCCCAGCTTGTTTTGTACTAATTAGTTTTTTTATTCCAAGTATTTGCCTCCAGCCATATGAAAACCAAGCCAATTTAATCTATTGTGATGGCCCTTCATGACCTTGGAGATACCATCACCATAGCAACAGTTATGGGACTGGCCCACCCATCTGCCTGCTGTCTATCATCGTGAGGTCAGTACCTGGGTTACCTGCCCTTTTGTGACAATGTAAAACAGACTATCACCTAATTACCTTAACAACCTGCCTCCATCAAAGGGAAGGTTTAAAAAGCATTCAATTTCAAGCAGGCACCTCCATGCTTCTCTGTAAGCTCTGCCCCCCTCCCCAATCTGGGGGAGATGAATCCCCCTTTTCTCTCTCTCTCTACTTTCTAAATAAATTATATTTTCCAATTTAGTTTCTGTGCAATTATTTGCATCTTACCTGCAGCACCGGCTCAGCACACTGGTCCACTCATCTAACAATCCTCCCAGACCTAACAGACATACTTTATTCAGTTATGACAATGGGAATTATGACTTACCAACAGGATACTTGGCTATAGAACGAGTGGTTGCATATTTGAGGGAAGGATGTTCAATAAGATAAACATAGCAGGGCAATGGAGCCAAAGAAGTCTGAAAAAAATTTAAAACATCTTTCCTATTATGTAAAGACCATATGTTTTGTTCTCTTTACTACAAGAGTCAATAATGCCTTCAATATGTTTTACTTCATCAACTATGATTAGTAAAACAGCTTTATAAAACACTTTAAAACTCAATGTTATTATAGCTTTGAAAACATGCAAATGAATTACATATAAAATTGAATTGTATATAGCTTTCCAGGAAAAATGTACACTAAACAATCCTTCAGAACCATGACCAAAGAATATGAAATAATTTTCCTTCTTAATGGATTTAGTTATTTTTGTTTAATCACTGGTTACACTTACTATTTAGCTTAGTATTAGTTTCTTTTTTATCTTATTTTAAAGATGTGGGGTACAATTCAAGATTAGGTATATATGTGGACATCATACAGATAAAGTTTGGGCCTCCCTTTGGTCCCCACTTTGGTAGCATTAGTTTCTTAAATAATGCAGTTTCTATTCCTGTGGGCCAGGTCTCTACAGATGTTGGGTTATTCCCCCTCCTCCCATGTATCTAAATGAAAATTTGAGACAGACCTCTTGATTTTGATAACTGAGTATTAGCTAAGCTGTTTCTGTGTCTGGTAACCAAAGCATTCAGCTCTCTCTCCAAAGAGCAACAAAGCATTAAAATCTCCTACCAGGACCACTGTCCACTTATTGTCAAATGCTTAAGGGAAATGAAAATTATAGTTAATCTTTATTATAGGTTAAGTAGTAGGCTAAATGCTTTTAATACTTTATCCCATTTAAGTCTTTTGGGACTCATAGGTGGTGAATGTTGTTATTACAACAATTTTATAAAATGAGGAAAGCAAGATTTGGGGAATTGAGTATCTTATCCAAGGTTAGTGAATGAGAAAGCCAGAATTTGAGCCCAAGTTCTCCTGACTACATGAACCAAACTCTATCCTCTAAATCATACTAGTTCTCAGGAAAGAAGGATACCTATTATACAGAAATAAGCATACAATTCATTATTTGTGCTTTTGGTTGGTATTTTGTAGCAAATTATCTGTGAGAAAATTCCAGAAATTTTTTTTGAGCCTTAAAATGATTTCTGAGCGTTAAAATGTTTAACTATATTTAAGTACTGAAAGACTGGGTGTGTGTTGGGGTATTTAAATTAAATAGGGACAAGAGCAGGACTAAAATTAGGCAATCTTTTTATCATTTGGCTTCAATCAAGCTTAAATGACTGTTTATTTTTTATTTTTTTCCTAAGTTTTCAAGCAAAGTTTGTTAGAGAAAGAAGAGAGAAAAGAAAGGGAGAGATGCCAGAGTTAGCATGGGTGAAAGAAACCACCATGACTGTTTCTTAAGCTTATTTAAACCCTGTAATTGAGATACTTCAACCACAGCACTTACAATTTTAATACTAATTTTACTTGGTTTTACTAAATAACCCACAATTCAGTGGCTGTCTGGATAAAATATATTTTATAGACACAAGAATCCACAAGTGTTTTATTATTTTAGTCATTGTGTTTATTATTTTACTTATTTCCTCTCCTTTCCTCCTGCCTATCACCACTGCCTCTTTATTCTGGTAACATCCTTTCCCCAAGACCCACAAGCCTCGCTGTGAAATAGACTTCATTTCTCTTGCACCCTCCCTCCTGACCCTTTTCTGGTTGTCTCATGTCTATAAATTGACTTAAAGTACAGATCCTATGCTAAGTTGTAAATTAATAACATGAACGTTACCTTAATATAATGAAACATCTGAATTAAAAAGTTATCCCTGGAATCTTCAAGAATAAGAGTGCATCCCATGTTAGAAGTAGTGTTGTGAAGGTCAAATATAATGTCGTAGGAATTTTCACTATTTTTTGGACCAAATAAATGATTTATTTCTTGAGCCCTTCTCACTTCATATGGCAAATTTTCTGACATTTTTTTGCTGTTATAAGCAGAAAGAAAAAGATTAACAACATCTGTGTCTAGGATGACATAAACATACAATATGAACACAGTGTAAAAAGAATCAGTTGCCAAACTTTTAATATGAAAAATCTGTGTGGGAAGTGAAAACTTATCTGGAACCTTTATAAATGAAGAATTACATTTTTTCTTCATTTCATTCCATATAACTAATGTTGCATTGGCAGGCTTGCAAAATAATAGTTCATTTATGTGAACTATTACTCATTTATGCAATTGTATTGTTGTATGCATAATTCTATTATGCATTGTTCATTTATGTAAATGGAATTTATCACTGGCTTTCAACTTTGAACAAAAAATCCTTTAATTTAATAAGCAATTTCTTAGTAGTTATGGGTTATTTATTATGGGGCTAGACCATCAAATGCACCTTTTTTTCCACTCTAATTCTAGTGCACAAATATAGTCAAAGATGCTCACATAATCTAACTAGAAATTCTTAGTTGAGGTTCAGGAACCACTATGGTTCAGGGACAAGGTTTACAAAGGGCCTGTAAATCCTCAAAAAAAAAAAAAAAAAAAGTAAAAATTTGCAGGTACCCGCATATATGCATTTTTCTGGGACAAAGGCTAATAATTTTTCTTTTTTTATCAAGTGGGCCTCTATCCACCCTTTCTTCACTTCCCACAATTGTTAGGATACATTTTTTTTCTATATATGATAATGATTAAATTTTTTTTTTTTTTTGAGTTGGAGTCTCACTCCATCCTCTAGGCTGGAGTGCAGTGGCATGCTAATGGCCACCACAGCATTGACCTGCTGGGCTCAGATGATCCTTTTGCCTCAGCCTCCCAAGTAGCCAGAACTACGGGTGCGTATTACCACACCAAGCTAATTTTTAAATTTTTATTGTAGAGAGGAGGTCTCGCCAAGTTGCATGGGCTGGTCTCAAACTCGCAGGTTCAGACAATCCATTCACCTTGGCCCCCCAAAGTGCTGGAATTACAGGCTGAGCCACCGAGCCCAGCCTATTTAAAATTTTTTAAAAATTAAACCATCCAAACATATTTTCCTATAATTCCATCAGTTTGTATTCCTGGTTATTTTGGAAAGTATCTTCAGTTTGCACCTGGGTAATTCCTGCCTGGAATGAAGTCAGGAAGATGGAGTAGACATTTTGTGACTATGAAGCAAAACCCACGAGGACAAAGCTGCATGCCGAGAATAGTGCATTGGAAAGATAGAAGGAGGCTGGGGCATTGATTACATCATGTCGCCAGTGCACTAGCCTTGGACTACCTCCCTCTTTCTTATTTGTGAACAAGAAATCCTTATTTGCGTAAGCTACTATCTTTCAGGTTGCTGTTATATGCAAGCTAAATCTAATGTATGTATATATATGCATTTAAAAAGGGGAGAGACATAATAAGGCTTACATATTGCAATTATCCTTATGGCTATTACATGGAAAATGGATGGCAGGAAGGATTAGAGCAAGGTTGGATGTAGGGGGATCCTTGTGAGGCTATGCTATCTGTCCACAGAGGATATAAACTAAGGAGAGGAAGACTGGAATTGCAAAATATTTGCAAAGAATAACTGAGAGGACTTAGTGATGCACTAGACGTGGGGGATGAAGAACTGGGAAGGTTCTAAGATGAATTCCATAGGGGATTTTGAGGGTAACTAATTTGGTTCTATATTATTCTATTCCATTTGAGTAAATGGCAGAATCAAGGCTTGAAGTTTTAAAAAATGATGAACACCACGAAGATGAGGAATATAGGAAAAGGAATATATTTGGGAGAAACTAATTTGTTCATCTATCTCATAAATTTTCATAACCACCTAGAGACCTGTTTAGCCTCTAGATAGTGTTAACAGTAAGTGGCAGAAAGTGAATTTAATTTAGAAGACTCTTCTCACTGAAATGATCACTATTGGGTGATCATAGTGAGAAAATTCACCTCATTCAATTTGAGTTATTTGAGAAGTTAATATGCTGACTAAAAGTTGTTCTTTAACAAATTCTTACTTGTGGTATAGCTATTTTAAGTTAATAGATAAACATTAACTGTGCCAACAGAACCTCAATCATGAAGATAAAATATTTCTGAAATTAAATTTATGCTAGTAAAAATATTATTTCATACAAAAAGTATGATAACAAAATAGTCATACTTATTTTGCTCTGAAAATATCTATTTTATAAAGAGAGGTATATTTCTATTAAAAGTAATATCTATTTTTTGATCTATGGTGAAACTAAACCTAAGGAATTCTTTATGCACGACTATAAACATAGTTGTTTGAAAACAGTGAATTTCCTAGAAAGGTAACATATATACAAGCATAGTAGCCAAATGCTAACTTAATGCAATGGATTCCTAAATGTTTCTTTAAAGATATGGTTTAAAAGTAAACCCTTTTCTATTCATTGTTTCAGTCTGTATACAATGTATTTAAAAGGAAAAATCAATTAAGAATAGTCTGATACTTAAGAAAGTTTATAAAAAGCATGTGAATGCCCAGTTTAGACAGTTGTGTACTTCATAATGCAGTATGATTAAAAGTGAAAGTGATCTTAGTCACTGTACTGACTATACATACAGACAAATTATAATATGTATATACATATATGTACTCTCTCTCACACACCTGCCATTTTAAACACACACACACACACACACACACACACACACACACACACACACACACACACAAAATACAAAACATAGTCTTACCCAAGATTTTCATGGTCAAAAACGCGATTGAGGTCACAGTCAATATATCTGGTACACTTCTTTACTGCTCGTGGGTTGGTAATAAATGGTTTCACCTCCAGCCCTGTTCTCTGAATCTCAGCACCGTTCTCTAACCAATGCTTAACCAGAAATACTCCTGTTAACTCATTCCCATGAGTTCCTCCAAAGATAGCAACCTTTTTTATAGGTTCTTCAGCAACGTGACAAGAAGTCATCTCACCAAATAGTTTTGTCTGATTTCTGTAATTCACAAGAGAGGAGATCAAAGGTAATTTCACTTCTTAAGAAAAGTTTGGAAATTTAAGTCTAAATGAGACTTTAACCAAAGGGCAAAGTACAGAGTTCCCTTGGGTAAGCATATTTTAATTTTCTGTTACACGTTCTGAGCCCTGTTTATTCTGTGGACACTCCCTCCTTTAGCCCTGCCCTTTACCATATTTGGAATGAAATATGTGATCTACTAGAGATACAGTTGTTTATTTTAACTTATAACTCCCTCAGATGGTCAGTAGATCTAAATACAATGATAAATCAGTATCTCAGACTAACACAAAAATTCTATTTTCCCCTCAGCTAGAATGTCATCTAATGGGACTTTCATGATCATTTGTAATAATAAAAATAATGTATGCATTTTAAATCTTAAAAATATAAAAAACAAATAAGTGGCCTGTTTGCTTTTTCCACTGGTATTTAAATGAAAAACAATTCTTTTCTGAAATGAGTTGAGGCACTTTTCATGATCTGCATGCATTTGACTCTCAACTCTATAAACAGCTGAAGACAGATCCTTGGAGATCTCCTCTTGAGCCAGCACCCTTTCTTTCAGAATGCCTTTTCACAATCAGAAACACAAGGGCCAAATCAATGTTCACTAGTACTTAAATAGCTACTTTGAAACATCTTTTAATTTTTTTCTCATAAAGTTTTTGGTAATTCTGCATCAACTTTGGGAGGGATCTTCCTCATTTTTTGTCTAAATACTAAAGGAAAAGCAACTGTTAGTAATTTTCAAGTCTTTGTAATGCCTGAAAATGTCTTAGGAAATGCTGTTAGGTAGTTAGGCAGACATGAGCAGGAGACAAAGAGGGAAAAGGGTATGAGATGGGAAGCCAGCTGACGTTTAGTTATTTACTCATTTTAGAAATTTTCTTTCATGATGAGCTGGGCCAAATGCAAAAGCTGCTTGGATTTAAAGAGCACTTTTTTTTTTTTCTTTTTCTGGCCTCAGGAATGTGGTTTTCCCCACTTCCTTGATGTAACCTGCTAGATAGGCCAACCTTATTAGCAAATCACTGCTAATGTTTGAGAGAGGACAACCAGCCATATTAAACCACATAATAACCAAGAGGCGTGGAGAAGCTACATGTCTTTAAAGAAACACCTGCAAACCTAGATAAGGAGCAATTTTGTTGGACTCTTTTGAAACTCTCTAAAATCCTGAAAATGTAAACTCTCTTCCTTTATGATATTTAGTTTCAGACTTATGTTTTATGTTCATCATTAGTTTAGTCTTGAAAACTAGAGCTCATTGCATGTATGAACAATACATCATGAAAAGAAAGAAGGTGCGTAGCCCCAAAATTGTTTAAAGACACTTGTAACTTTAACAAGGTAAAATTAACAATATCTGAACATGAGTTCATGTCAAAGGTCACATGAAGGATTTATATCCTAACCATAAAGAAGGAAAACAAGCCCAAAGGGAATAACCAGTTAAGATCAGACTCTAAAAACCAAACCAAAGAAATAAACGGGGCTGTTTCACTCTCTGAACAACCCTCTTCTCTTGATTTGTAGGAATAGCTTACTCTGCTCTGCTTTACTTGCTTGCAAAAAAAAAACTGACTTGCTGTCTTGAGTCTGGTGTCGTTTCCAATTCTTTGTTCATGAATATCCAACGAATCCCAAACCAGCATTTCCGCTGCAATACTGCATATACTAATCACATCATATGAGCTTATATTGACATGGCCTGATTTGCTGGCAGCAGGGATTTGCCACTGGAACGTGTTACTCAGAGGGGGTCTTATTAGGGAAAATTATCCTGAATACTAAAATGATTACATCCTTTTGGAGAAATGACTCTGAGCCAGATCTGATTTGATTTCATGCTCAATCACCCAGAAAGTCAAATATGTCCAAGTACTGAAAACTCTATGTACTCGTAATACCAGATTGTTTGATGAGGGTACAACAAGAGTAATTCATTCCAATTGCAGAGTGGTTTAATTTATAATGTTCTTCCACATTAATAATATTAGTATTAATAATCCACTTTGTAAGATGGGGGAGGTTAGGCAATGTGAGGGATAAAGAAATGAGAGGTTAAGGAACCTAGGAGAAAAGCAGGTTTAGAACCCATGTTTCTGATTCCTAGTCTAGTGTTTTCATAGGGCAATAGGGCGCCTGTCTGTTATTTTTGGTCTTCTTCAAAATTCTAGTTTTGCTCTTTCAGAATTCACACACACAGTCATTACAGTGTGCTCAGGAAGCAAACAAGCATACAAATAGAATGCATGGTAGAAAAATAAAATAGAAATCCTTCACAATATTTAATAAACCAATTTGTATGTTCTGTCTTTAAGAGATTATAATACAGAGATAAAGCAAAATAACAAAATCCAAATTTACACATTAAAGTTACTGTTCTAATCTAAGAAAAAACCCTGTAATCTTTGATTTTCTATCCACATCAATGTACACTAAACACTTCAGTCATTGTAGAGAGGATGAAAACACATGTAAATGTAAACAGATGACAGTCATTTATTTACAGTAACTATGGTGAATTATTAACACTCTATTATGTTTTGTTTCTTTTCTGCTGATTTGTAGTTTGTCCTGTCCTTTGCCCTAGTCTCTCTGGAAATGCTGTTTCAGTTATTTACTCGTAGCTGGCACAAATGACTTGCATTTTGAGGCTCGTTTTATGGAATTTTAATAGATCAGCTCTATGAAGTACATTTCACATTCATAAGTAAAGTTTCTCTTACATGTCAAAATTAATAACTTTTTTGAGAGTTAATAAATTGCAGTAATTATTTTACATACTTACCTCGTTTATTGTGTACAGAGTTTGTCTTCTGTGGAAAGCTTTATTAGAAAAAAAGGAGAGCATTTCCTTAGAACTAGAGCAACAGAGGCTTTTCATACTCTTATACCAAGTTAACTTCCAAAAGATTTTTAACTCTCTGCTTCCCAAAGTATAACCACAAAACTACACATTTTTATTAGCCTAGCTCTCTTTAGAGAGTTCAGAGAACTGATAACATACAAAGCAAAACACTTTCTAGTTGTCACTCTCTCACTATTAAGTTGAATATTTAATATTTTGAAGTACTTAAAAAGAGTAAGTGTATTAGCTTCCAGCATTTTAAATGCTTTATGGGGATGAAGGGCCTGACTTATTAATAAAATAATGTAGATTAAAACAAAAAGAGAGCAAAGTTTTACTTCATAGTCAAGCCAGTCTAACAGATCAATGTTGGAAATTTAAGGTGGGGCTGTTTTCTAAAGAGTATGTTTGGGGGAAATAAGAAGGGTCTTTTGTTCAATATTATACATAAGGTGTCTCATATATAAAGTGGCTGTCCAGTAGTCATGTAATAAAACTACTTTTACTACTTTTTTTTTTTTTGAGTTGGAGTCTCACTATCGCCCAGACTGGAGTGCAGTGGCCACTTCCGGCCACCGCAGCCTCGACCTGCTGGACTCTGGCGGTCCTTCCGCCTCAGCCTTCCAAGTAGCTGGAACTACAGGCGCACGCTACCACGCCCGGCTAATTTTT
>NW_007076057.1:17408-60534 GCF_000164805.1 Carlito syrichta
TCAGGCAATCCACTCACCTCAGCCTCCCAAAGGCGCGGGATTACAGGCTGAGCCACCGAGCCCGGCTACTTTTACTACTTTTAATTTTCTCCTTCCCTGTGGCCTAATGGCCTTTGCCCAGCCTGATAAACTTTCCAAGTGGAAATAAATAAATAACCAGAACAAGATGGGGTAAAATGGTTTAAGTTTATAAACTGCTAGCAAAGACTCCACATTGCTAATGTTTGTATCCCTTACAGACACATTGCTCGTAATGGACTTAGGTTGTTGTTTTATCTTAATGAAATATATATATATTTAGGAGGGGGTGAGTGTTGTATATGTGTAAATGTATGTACGTATGTACATATGTGGTCAAAGTCCCTGAAGAGTCTACTCATGTTTTAGTTAAGTCATCTCTCTGGCATCATAAATAACAAGTTTAATTTTATTTTTATTGTTTGAAGGCTTCTTTCCAAATTAAAAAGATGATCATATTCCTTCAAAGTTATTCCTTACTCTGGCATGCGAGGTCTGCTATTATCTGGTCTCAGTCCATGTCTAATATTATACCTGGCCTATTCTATGTACCCAACAAATAGCAGCTAGTGTTATTAAATAGGGGCTAACATTTATTGGGCACTTACTGGGTGCCAGGACTGTTCATACTCTCTTTTACTATTTTTAGGGCAATCAAGTCAATGCAGTTATTGCTATTTTACTGAGAAAGGAAATGCAGGTCTAGAGGTGGTAAGGTAAGGAAGATAGTGGGGCCAGGAGTCCACAGTCCTCCCTGCAGGAAGCCTGGAGTGGAGAGCTCTGGTGCCATGACGCCACGACCCTCTTCTGCTTCCCTTGCCCGAAGCATCTGTGGCTGGTGGCCGTTCCCTCTGGCTCCCAGCTCTGGCCCGCTTGCTGACAGCTCTCGGACCTCTGTGGCCACCATCTCCCCCGGCCTCAGCGCTCTTCCCCAGCCTCCTGGGACACGAATTTTCTGGCCCATTCATCTCTCTTAGAAATTCGGCCTGACCACGCATGACCCGGTTTTGAGGCCTGTGGCCTTGGAGTCATTCTCTGGGCAGGCATCCTCTGGGTGGTCACCAGCACCTTACAGACTAGTGTCTAGAACCCAAGACATGGCCAGGAGGTCGGGGAGTGAAAGGCACACTTTTCTTACAAGATGGGGCCAGGCCGGTTGGGCAGATCTGCCACTGCTTCTCCAGTGACTAGAGTGTTGCTCCTTCCCTTTCTGAGCAACACTCTAAAGAGGTAGAGCCGTTGGGAGGCAGAGGCGAGAGGACTGCCTGAGGCCGCGGTTCGAGACCAGCCTGGGCAATTTGGTGTGACCTCATCTCTGCAATGGATCCAAACATTAGCCGGGCATGGTAGTGAGCATTGGTAGTTCCAGCTACTTGGAAGGCCGAGGAGGAAGGATTGCCTGAGCGCAGCGGGTCGAGGCTGCAGTGGCCGTGAATGTGCCATTGCACTCCAGCCTGGGCGACAGAGTGAGACTCCGACTCAAAAACAAAACAACAAAAAAAGAGGTACAGCCATCCTGGCGCCGCTCCACAGTGGAAGAACTACAAGGGAACCGCGTGGCGCGTTGACGTTCTCATTCCCCGGCGAGCCACTACGTCGCAACGCTAGAGGTGGGCACGGCGCCTGCGCGGTCGCGGCAGGGGCGAGGCGCGCCTGCGCACACCTGACTTCCCGCGCTTTTTTTCCACCTGAGGCGTGAGGGTCGGCGGTTGCTGACGGAGCTGTCCACACAACGGTTGTTGAGACAAGGGAAACTAACTGCTGAAGTTGTACGTCGTCCTGTTGGCAGGAGGGCCAAGAAGGGAAAGAGTGTGTGTTGACCCTAGTTAGCAAACTGCCCCCAATTCCTGAGTGGGTCAGGGGAGGGCTTTGGAAGAGCTCACGAATCCAACGAGAGCTTCTCTCCGCTTCTACAAGGGGCCACAGTAGGCTCTCCTGGCCTCCATCTTTGGAGGCAACGGTCTTTGTGAGTGGCGCGCGCGTGCAGAATGAGTCAGCTTTTTGCACATGGATGCCACCACCCACGTTACTGATACCACTCAGGTCCATTTGAAAGCTGGGTGGGCTTGGGGGTAATTGAGTCCCTGCTCTCAGGTTCAGTGGTTTAGGGGGAGGATGTTGCACTTGAAAAAAAATACATTAACAAAAATATTTTGTTTGCATGAAACCCAGACATGTAAAATAGCCCTTGTGAGCCCCTCTGGGTTTAGGATGTGAGTTAACATTGGTATTTCTGTTGTTGAGAGAAAGAGCCATCATCGATGCTCTGGTTCCTAGAATGGCACCAAGAATATTTTCTGAGGGGCCTATCGTGACCAACTTTAAGCCCAAGACGTGGGAACAAAGCAGAGGCACTCCTGGTCACATGTTGCCCATATTTTATTTTTACACATCATATTTGAAAATTAATATTTACCTCAGTCCGATCTACAATTGTGCCTAGTTGTGTTCGTGTTTTGTCTGTCTCATGGAGTAGTGAAGTTGGAGGAGAAATTAGTTTATTTAGGTTTGTATCTTGCCTTTCCATGCAGTGGGCGATTGTTTGTTGAATTAAATCGAGGCTGAAATATGGTAGGAGGCTAAACTCAGAGAAAATTGCAACAGAGGTCGAGGCTGCGGTGGTTGGGAGCGGCCACTGCACTCCAGTCTAGGTGACAGAATGAGACTCCAACTCAAAAAACAACAACAACAACCACCAAAAAACAAATAACTTGTTTCACTTGTTGAAGTTGTAGAAGCTGAGTGGAAATGTGTCATTATAATTATTCCAGATATTAAGTGAGGACTTAGTCTTTGGTATTGCATAATCCAGGAGTTTCAGAATAATGGCCAAAACAGATGGTCTGTACAATGTCTTACAGGGGGATAGGAAGCATGTTCTCACTGGGCTAGTTCGGTCGCGTGCGTGTCCTCTCTGACCTCGTACGCATTCAAGTTTGACAGTGCTGTAGTCTGTCTCCCTCTTTAGAGATCTGGTTCAGAATCATTCTCATCATGGGTGCTTTACCCTAAAATACTGTGTGAAAATCCACACATGTTGATGAAGCAGGGTGACAGTCCCCAGTCATAATGTATCTCGAACAGAGCTGGAAAAACGGGTTATGTTGTAAACTGTCACTGAGAGAGCAAAGGACTCCCTACAATGTTTACATGATGAGGTTTGAAAGTAGTTTTAAGCCATGATTTCAGTAATTACTAGGAAGAGAATTTGATTTTATTGATACAACATGAGTTATGAGTTTCTTTCTTTGAAGGTTTAGTCAAACAGCTTCATATTATGTAATGCATTTGGAATGCTAAAGAGAAAATTATAGACTTTGATATTGAAGAAAATGAATCGAAACCCAAATGAAAATCCAACTCGAAGTACAGCAGGTATTGAACAACCTTCATTTAAAAATTTTCTATATTTGCTATATCCTATATAAGCTTGTATATAGTTCATAGATGTAACATTTTGTAAGGAACTTTTAAAAAGATTGAATATTTAGTCTAGCCTCTTTAATTTTATTTAAATTTTTGGTAACCACTTATTTCATTTCTACTGTTTAATAATTGGGGACTCAGTGTCAACTAGGGGTAAGGTTAACTGAGACAGATATTTATTTATTTATTTAATTTTTTAATTTGAAAGATATAGGGTACAATTCAGAGTTAGGTATACAAATGTTCATTATGCAGGTACTCTTGTTGATGAGATTGCTCCTCCCTCCCCTGGTAGTGTCACTCAACTGCCAATCCCACTCCTCCTCCCCTGGCAGTTTCCCATTACTGCCAATCCCTTTCTCATAGTAGTATGATAATTGTTCAAGTTATGACAAGTGAGAATATATGGCACTGTGTTCTCTGTCTCTGTGATAGATCACTGAATATGATAGACTCTAAATCCATCCAAGTTGCTGTAAAGTTCATATATCTGTCCCTCTTTATGGCTGCATAATATTCCATTGTGTATATGTACCACATTTTTTTAAACCAGTCCAGCATTGATGGGCAGCATGGTTGGTTCCACGTTTTTGCTATTGTGAATAGAGCTGCAACAAACATGTGTGTGCAGGTATCTTTTTTGTAGAATGGTTTGCATTCCTCTGGGTATATTCCCAGGAGGGGATTGATGGGTCATATGGAAGGTTGATTTCTAGTTCTTTCAGAAATCACCACACTGTCTTCCAAAGAGGTTGCCCTAGTTTGCATTCCCATCAGCAGTATATAGCCTCTTTAATTTTTAGGTCAAAGGAAATAAAGTAACTTACTCAAGACAAAACATTTCATGGTAGGGGTAGGAGTAAGATCAAACTTTCCTAGAGTTATTCTGGTGTTCTTTCTATAAATCCCACATAGGTCTATACTTTTAAGCTGAAAAATAAATAGATCTATTTTTATTTGTATTTGAGACTTATTTGTTCAAAATATTCCCAGAAGCACTTTTGTCTTCCTAATAGCTTCACCTACCATTTCTGCTTTCCCGATTTATTGTTATAAAGACAGAGGACAAGAATGATGAGAACCAGGGGAATGATAATAATACATGGTGAAGATAATTATTATTATCTATGGTGGATGTACTGTATTCAAGATATTTAATTATATAAATTTATTTAATCTTTACACCAATCCTCTGAGATAAGTTATTATTATCATCCCTGTTCTCCAGATGAGAAACCAAGGCAAAAAGAGGTTAAATAAGTAACCTATGAAATGGCAGAACTAAGATTTGAACCTAGGAATCTGGTTCTAGAGTTCATGCTCTTAATGATTATGTTATCCTGCCTCTCATTATATGTCATATTGGCACAAGACTTTAGAAGGATTGCCCAGGTTTATACTCTAAAGTTGTAATTCAGACCCACTTTGAAGTCATAATTCAAACCCAGGCAGTCTGACTCCAGAACCCACATAATCTCTCAACCTCTCATCAGAAAGTTTTCAGAGTCTTTATTATCTTTTAGTACAAGTGATGATGGACCACCTAGAGAATGGTATAGTGGCAAGAGATCTGAACTGAGATTTAGGAAGCTTGGGCCCTATCTAGGTTTTTCCACTGACTTGTTCCATAGTAATGGGAAAACTTTTTGAACCTCTTTCCCCGTTGAGTTCCCTACTAAGTTTTAAAGTTTATGCATTGCCACTTTTGGCTTGATTTGAAATCCTAGATCTGCCACCTGTATTTAATCTCATTTAGAGTAGGTATTATCACTCTTTAAGGCATTCTCAAAATGATCCACAGAAAATATTACACCTGGAGTGCTTGTTAAAAATGCAGAGTTTTGGGTTCCAGGCCAAATCTATTCAAATAAAATCTATGAGAATAAGGTCTAGGAATTTGCATGTTAAGCAGATTTCTAAATAAATCTTAGTCATGTGAAACTTTGAGAACGATGACCTGAAAGGGTGTGCTACCATAGTCCAAAGAGTGTTAGGGTTTTGGAAAGCATGGTTCAAAGTTAGGTTCTTCCTCACTTCTATTGTACTCCTCAGGTACCCTCCAGTTGATACGGTAATAGGTAAGTACAGGAGGGAAACAAGCAAAAAGTGGAGTGGAAAGGGTTAGGGAATGAGAGAAGAGATGAGAATTACTTCCAAACAAGAGGAATTAAAACAGTGTTAAGGTAGAATAAGAAAGGACTTTTTGAGAGACAAATGAGGCTATTCAGGATCTTCAAAAGAATGTGGAAATCAATCTAAGGATATAGAAATATATCTATAATAAGTATATATATATATATTTTGAGTTGGAGTCTCACTCCGTCGCCCAGACTGGAGTGCAGTGGCTGCTCCTCGAGCTGCTGGGCTCCAGCAATCCTTCCGCCTCAGCCTTCCAAGTAGCTGGAACTACAGGCGCACAGTACCACACCCAGCTAATTTTTTGATTTATTGTAGAGATGAAGTCTCACCAAGTTGCCCAAGCGGGTCTCGAACCTGTTGGGCTCAGGCAATCCACTCACCTCGGCCTCCCAAGGCATGGGATTACAGGCCGAGCCACCGAACCTGGCTATAATAAGTATATTAACATAGAAGTAGATAAACTCAAATTGTGTATTATATAGGAGTAATTATTTTATAACTAGATCTGATTATTTGCCTATTATGTACTAATTTATTGATACATTCAATCTAGGCTGTTTGCCTGTTCCATTGTTCAATCAGAAAAAGAGGAACAGACAGCCGTTAACTTCTAATCCACTTAAAAATGATCCAGGTATCAGTACTGCTTCTGACAGTTATGATTTCCCTCCTCTACCAACAGGTAAGAAAATGAATAAGAAGAAAATTTTCAGGAAATAAAAGCTAGGATTATAGAAAATTATCATTCTATTTTTAAAAAGTCTTTTGCTTTTTCTTTTCACAGATTACATGATCTTGTATTTCAAAAACCCCAAGGAAATGCACTAAAAAACTATTAGCGCTAATGAACAAGTTAAGCAGGGTAGCAGGATACAAAATCAATATACAAAAATCAATTGTATTTTCATTTTTTTTTTTTTTTAGTGAGAAAGTGGAATTTATTGAGAAGTCAGAAAAGCTCCCACAGCGGGTGGTCCATATTCTAGCAATGAGCCATCCAAAAACAAAATTGAGAAAACAATTTCATTTACAATAGCATCAAAAATAATAAAATAGGAATAAATTTAACAAAAGGAATGCAAGATTTGCACACCAAAAACAAAACGATGTAGAAAGATATTGAAGACGACCCAAATTTATGGAAAGACATCTCATATTTATGGATTAGAAGACAATATTGTCAAGATGGCATTAAATGTCTTCATGCAGCTCAGACCTACATGTTGAATATGAGTTAATCTTTTCCCCATTCCTGCTCATTCCCCAGTGTGACCTATCTCTGGAGTTGGAACTCCCTTTGTCTGCATGCTCAAGTTAGAGACTTACTCCCAGCCCCTCCCTCCAAAGGTCGTCTTCTTTTAGCTCTCTTCCACTAATTTGCCTGCATTGTTCTAGAGTCTCCTGGTGGGTATTCCTGCCTCACTTTAGTCTTCCCAGCAGCAGACAGAAGATCTGATCCTACCACTTCCCTGCCTAAGCTGCCAGGGACTTAGGCCCTCAAAGCATACTCTGCCTGTTGGGCATGCCTCTGACTCTTCACCTATTCTCCACTTGCATGGCATGTCTCAGCATCCCCAAACTTGCCTTGTATTCTTGCCTCATGACTTCTCACGTATTCCTTCTGTTATCCAGACAATTCATCTTCTTCCCTAACTTTGGGGCTGCGTGGGCCTCCCTGCTGGGCACTCCGACAGGACACACACTGTGTGGTGGGCCAGAGTGTGACCTGAGTGTCAGGCAGGGCTGCTGTAGGCCTTGTTAGGTTCCCTTGCTGGGGCTCAGCATCCTCCCCTGTGAAATGTGGTTAATTCTTATCCTTCCACAAGGTGCTTCTGTGGCTTGAATGTGATAATGCACTTATCAGGAGCTGAAAATAGCAGGCTCCATGAAATGCTGGGTATCGCCACAGTTGTTTCCTCCCATAGACCATACACTCCTGAAAGCAGTTTCCATGTGCTCTGTTCATGGCTATTTCCTTGGAGTTCAACACAATGGTCAGCACATAGGAGGCCCTCAAAAATGTTACCTGAAGAGTTACAGAAGGAATGAGAGCTGGTTATGTGAACATGCCTTCAGAGTGTGATTCTTGTGATAAAATAATTTCAAGGCACTTGAAACTTTTCCTAAAGTTGCAAGTCATTTATTTTGGACTGGGAAAAAGTAAGGAGAGTTTTAGGAGTGGCCTATGTCTGACAGCTAAGGGAGAATCTAAATTTTGGGCCCAACTCCCAGTAACATCCTGTTACCAGACTGATTGCAAGTGTGATTGGGAGAGTCAGGATGGAGGGAGTTTCCTTTCTGCCTGCCCTCCAGGGATGTAGCATGGAAGAAGCCAACAGTGCTGGGCTGTGGGGAGGCCTGCTCTGTTGGAGCAGAGCCTTTCCTGGCTTTGCCTCTGGTCCAGGCAAGGGCCCAAGCTTCCATCCCCAGCAGCTGATGCCCTATGGCCTCTGTGGCCATGAGGGATAAGCACAGTACCTGTGGGTGAGGGCCCTGGTGGTGGCGGGTAGGGCTCAAACAACTTGGCATCTTGGTCAGCAGGACCACACCTTTAAAAAATGAGGAGACAACAAAGCAACAGAGGGTGGACATAGGAAAGAAACAGTGACAGTGAAGTAAACACAAGCAAAGACCCCAAATATATCTAGAAATGGAAAACCAAAATTAGAGTGAAAGTCAGTGTGCAGAAGTGCTATTTGGAGTAAGTGACTTATTTTGTAAAGGAACAAGTGTTCTCATTTGCATAGTCTCTGTAACTGTGAGTGGACTTCCTTCTGTCCTGTCAAATGGTATGCATGCCCTGCAGCTGGTGGCCCTTGATGCAAGTTGCTGTGGGAGCATTTTCATGAGTGTAAACCCTGGCCCTATCCCTGCAGGGCTCCCCTTCATGATGTGAAAGCCTGGAAGAGGTGGCAGCTCTGCCTGCCCTCCCTAGCAGCCCCTGACCCAGCTGCTTCAGAAATAGTAGTTGTGGCCAGTGACTACGAGAATGAGCAGAACAATTGCACTGCCGTTGACAACTCTCCTTCAGTAGGGCATCTCTGATGTGTTGGCCTGCTTCATACCTTCCATATTCTCTTCAGACACCTCAGCCTCTCTTGGGGCTGTCACCTCAGTCTCTCCCAGGGCTGGTACATTAGCCCTTCTCAAGGATGTCACCTCAGCCTGCAAGATTTTGAAATTCTGCCATGGGTACAGGCCACAGAACAGGTCCAAAGTCCTCTAGAAGCATCTCTGGGCCTCCTTGAATACATCTCGAGCTGGCTGTGCTGGGGGCCTGGGAGTCTGTTCCATTGCAGCTCTGTGTCCAGATCTACCCTTTCCTCTTCACTGTTGCCTGAGCTCCAACAGAGCCGATGGAGATGTTTCTCCAGAACCAGGTCTGTGAGTAAGGAGAAACCAAGTGTGCTGAGAAGTCTAACCATAAAGAGAATCACGGTGTAGATGTAGTGCACGCTGCAGATGGGCACTGGGCATGTGCTATTGCCATGCACTTCCTGGGTTCATAGACCATCTCAACCATAAATCAAAAGAGGCCACTTGCAAGCCCCAAAGTCAGCTTCCAGAAGGCACATTGACCCTCTTGTAAAATATGGTAAGCAGCAAGATAGCAGTAATGGGTAGTGTCATGTAAATACTGACCACTTGCACATATTAAAGCAATTGTTCACTGTATCTCATCCTCATAACAGGGATCCAGGCAATGGTGAACATAAGTTGGATTATAATAAAAATTTCTGTTATGAGTTCCATTTAAGTGGCCACAGGCTGCATCTAGGTGTAGATGTTTGGTGTGTACAGGGTGCTGGCTCTATTGAAAATAGAAGCCAGGGAGGACATGATAGAGGTACACATGAAGAACATCAATCCTCGTAAGCCACTGGGTAGCAGCTCTGTAATAAGCTCTATAATAAGGTATGTGATGAGGCTGCAGTCAGTTTGGGAGCCACTGTACTTCTGGCATTCTGAAGGTTCAGCACATGCCACTTTTATCTGGTTACAAGATGTGGCTGTTCATTCCTGGCATCACAACAATTAACATAAGCAACAGTTTCATGTACCCATATAGGCGGCAGCTGCCTTTCATGTGAGACATGCTCTTCCCTGCCAGGCACTGCTAGACAAAGACCTGATTGGCATACCAGTTGTACATAGAGAAGACAGAGAAACCAAAGATGATTCCTGGCCAGGGGAGGTCTCAAGTGGTAGAATTTCAAAATATATGGAAAGCATCTTAGCAAGGGAGGTAGCACTGTGATTTGGTAGTCCAGTTTTCTTTACTGATCTTACTTGGTATGGTCTACAAGTACTTCTGCAGCATTATTTGGTATCCTCCCACTTCCCTAAAGGCATATTCCATTAATAAGACTGATCTTAGAAATAAAATGCCAACACATAAGATACCAGTATAAACCACAGGTGCTAGACCACCCATGACACTGTATGCTCCAGACACTGCCAACAGGACCAGAATGATCAGATAAACATTCGTCCCCCAAACTAGCCTCACAAGAATGGCACCAGAGCTAATCTCCAATGAGATGTTATCGAAGACATAGAGGAATAAATACACAATAGAGATGAGGATCTCAATCCAGCAGCTACCAAACCTCTTCCTGAAATATTCTGGCATTGTCACCACCCTGGCCTTAATGTAAATAGGGCAAACAGACCAAAGGGCATAAATATCCAAACAGACCAAAGGGCATAAATACAACATTCCACTCGAAGGCCCTAACAATTACTGAAGACTCTCATCCCAGCAATACCCAGAAGATGGCCACTGTCAATATTTGTAGCAAAAGGAGAAACACATATTGGCAACTACACAAGGTTTTTCCCAGCCAGGAAGAAGTCAATTACTGTCCCACAATGACTTGACAGTACAGCCAGCTGCTCGTTATCCAGAACCATCAGAAAGTAGAGTACCGTCACGAGTGAGTTCTAGGTGGGTGTTGAGGACTCTGATGCCCGTGGTGGTCCAGGCTGGGTCAATGTTGTATGCCTTTCTGTCCATAGTAGCGCTTCAGCAGGAGCTGCACAGGTGGTGGCAGCAATGGACATATAAAAATTACTTGTCTTTTTTTCTGAACATTCCAGTTCAGGAGTTTGAGCTTTTATGTCTACCCAGGTGGCTTTGTATTTAAGTGGTATATCCTACTTAGATCTGGAGCCTTCATTTTAAATGAAGTAGTAGCCTATATTGTAAAATTCTTTTTCAAAGCACATATGAATATTGTAACGTACACATTTGGTGGTAAAAAACAGAAAAGCTTGAATTGCCTCAGGAACAGAGATCAATGAGCATTGGAACAGAGGAAAAACAGAAAAAAGATAGACTTTGGGGAAGGTAGAAATCCAGAAATTTTTGGTGCTTGGCCCTAGTCTTTTTCCTTTTCTTAAAGCATTTTTGCCTTCCTTCATTTGTTGGCTCTTTACTCTCTGCTATGGCCTTAATGTGTCCCTGGACCCGCCTATTGGTATGCTGAAACTGAATTGCCAATATAAGAGTATTAAGAGCCAGGGTCTTTAGGAAGTAATTAAGTCTTGAGGATTAGTGACTTTATAAAAGAGTTTCCAGGGAGCTGTTCAATCTTTTTGTCATGTGGCGATACAGAATTGCCATCTATGAAGCAGAGAGTGAGACCTCACCAGACACCAAAATCTATTGGTGCCTTGACTTAGACTTCTCAGCCTCTGGAACTGTCCCACAATGACTTGTATTTGTCTTATTTATCAATTACCCAGTCTGAAGTATTTTGTTATTGTAGCCCAAATGGACTAAGACACTTTCTCATCCAGTTGACTTCCTTGTAACTTCAACTAGCACACGAACTAAGTTGCCCTTGCTGGGAGTTGGCATAACCTTTTTTTGGCTCTCAGAGGTCATCTATAGACTGCCCTTTGTATCTCTGCAAATCCTAGAGACAGAGAACCTCTGGCTCAACTCATCTTTTAAGTGAGGCCACTACAATTCTGGCGTGGCTTTGTGGATAGACCTCTTATCTCTGAACCAGTTAGCTGTGGTGGTGGGTGCTGGGAGGTCTTAATGTTTGTTGACTTTTTATTTCCCTCTGGAAGAAGGAAGGCATGGGCAGGCCGACATTTTGAAATATACTTGGTACATGGTGGTTATATACATTTACATTCTGGGGCACATTTAAAAATCATTAATAGGATCTTATACAAGTAGAATTTTAAAATATCTTTATATCAAGCAATACTTGTTTGTTAATTTCAAACAGTGGTTTCCAATATACCTTAATATATTTCTAAATCTATAATTATTTTGTTTTATTCTATATTTGAGGAATTTTAGGTATGAAGTTTATATTCCATTTTTTGGATAAAAATTTAGAAATTCACATAGATGTGCACAAGTAGGCATTTATCTGGTCATATTCCACCACTTAAAAATATTCCATCATTTAAAATATTTTTAGAAGTAGCATGAATTGAAAAATTGAGCTACTTTGTAAGGAAATTTGTGTTCTACCAAAGTACTGAACTCTTCAATCTCTGACTAGTATTACTATTTGTCAGAGATTTGATAAAATACATCAGTGTTTTTTGAATTTCCTTCTTGATCCATTAGTCAGGCTGGAATACAACTGATTTTTTAAAAAAGAGAATAGAGTAAAGTAGAGTAGAATAGAATAGAAAATACAGTCATGCATCACATAACTACATTTGGGTAGTGATGGGACAGTAGTCTGATTAGATTATAACAGAGCTGAAAAATTCCTATTGTCTAGTGACGTAGCAGCTATTGTAATGTCATAGCACATTCTATTAAAAAAAAAATAAATTTAGTATGGCCCAATTGGATGATGTTTTTAGTCTATGATAGTGTACAATAATGTCTTGGGCCTTAGCTTTCACTCACCACTCACTCACTAAATCACCCAGAGCAACTTTCAGTCCCTCAAGCTCCATTCATGGTAAGTACCCTATACAGGCGTACTGCTTTTTATCTTTTGTACCATTTTTCTACTGCACCTTTTCTGTGTTTGGATATGTTGACACGCACAATACTTACCATTGTGTTACAATTGCACACAGTATTTAGTACAATAACGTGGTGTATTAGGTTTGTTGCCTAGGAACAATAGGCTATACCATGTACCAAACCATATACCCTAGATGTGTCCTATATCATCTAGTTTTGTGTAAGTATACTCTATGAGGTTTGCACAACAAAGAAATTGTTTAACAATGCATTTCTCAGAATGATTAAATGATACATGACTGTATCAGAGTGCATCATGCATATTAAGGACAAGATCTGATGGTGAAATCTTGTTATATTCTCCCCTGCTCTTTATCCTGTTTGTGTCTGTCTCGCCCCCCTTCACTGCCACCCACCTTCTCTCTCTCACACCATGCATGTATATGTTCTGGGTTATGATGTATTTCTATTTGTGGGGTGGAATAAAAAAAGTTCAAGAAACATTGACTTAGAATAAATTCATGTTACAGAGTATAAGACACTATACTAGAACTGATTGCAGAAAAGATGCAGATTAAATTGTTATATTTGCTTAAGATAAAAGGGGGAAAGAAGACATTTATAAAAATTAATAAGGCAGGCTGTGACAATTCTCCAGCAGAGTGGTGTTGAAGACCAAACCCATATTTTCAAACTTTTTTCTTCATCAGGTTTTTAAACCCCTCAAATAAGTATGAAGTAATTATTTTGAAAAATACCACCTATCTTACTTTTATATATGTTACTTATATCTTTTGAGATTGGGCCTGGGAAGCTGTGAATCCAGAGATGACTTCTTTAACGAAAACAATGAACACAGGGTATGTGGAAAAATACAAATCAATGAATGTGTGTCTGTTACTGACTGATGTTACTCTTCCATATATATTTCATATTTCTCAATTTGAAAACAAGCTATCAATATTTAACAAGACATATTTCCTTGAAAGGCAAATATCACATTCAGTTTCTCGTCCTCTGAGAAGTCAAGATTCTATGTCTCACTCTATTCAATCAAATAATAAAAGAAACCAGAGTGGTTGGAGGTGAGTCTATTAAAATTTTCTCTTTCTTCTTCTATTCCTTTTCACTTCCCTGTCTTCCTCACTATTCTTCCTTCCTCCTACATTTCTTTTTTTTTAAATTTTTTTAAATTTTAAAGTGTGGAGTGGGATTGGCAGTTGAGGGAAACGCCTTTATTTCTTACTCCTTTCTTAGACAGAATTACATTTAAGATACCTCTATAAAATCTATAGCAATATTAGCTACATTTTATAAAAATAAGTTAACATGCATATAAAACGTTAAAAATATGTCAATTTGGCAGTGATTATGTTTCAAAAAATTCTTTATGTTATAGTGAAATTTCTCCCAGTGTTTATCCCCATGAGTTTAAAGATCAATAATCTAATTGACAATAGATAAAGAGACAGGAATCATATCTTATTGTTGGATATAGTCAAAATTGAGAACAGAGTACTCAATTTTGCCTAAGACAGTCAGCTCTAAAGTGGACAGAATGGAGTAAAAAAGAAAAATGGACGTTGAGATCCATATGTATCTGCAGTACTAGGGGGTCAGCAAATGATGAGGACCAACAAAAAGGTGGTGATGGTATTTGCCATAAGGATCTAAGTTTAATGTTTAAGTAGTATGACAAAAATAGAAAAAGAACATGAATTATTTTTTAGTTTGGATTTTGCATCCTTGGATAAGTGGCAATATTGAAGGAAATAATTTTGGAAACAAAGTACTGGAAGAACCAACCCCAAACATATCACAAATCAGTCATTGTTAAATGTTTTGATATGTTATATATTTATTTATTTATTTATTTATTTTGAGTTGGAGTCTCACTCAGTCGCCCAGACTGGAGTGCAGTGGCCGCTCCCGGCCACCGCAGCCTCGACCTGCTGGACTCTGGCGATCCTTCCACCTCAGCCTTCTGTGTAGCCGGAATTACAGGCATGCGCTACCACACTCGGCTGATTTTTAGATTTATTGTAGAGATGAGGTCTTGCTGCCCAGGCGGGTCTCGAACCCGCCGGCTCAGGCAATCCACTCACCTCAGCCTCTCAAAGGTGCGGGATTACAGGCTGAGCCACCGAGCCCGGCGATATGTTATTTTTAATAATCCTTACTACCCTGTGAATATTACCCTCGTTTTTTATTAAATATATTGCCTTTTTAAAAAAAGAAGTAAACTTTTTATATGGTGGCTAGTAAATACATTGGTATTTTATTTAAGAAATTAGTTATTTTATTATCCATGCTAGTTTCCTCAGGACCAGTCCATTAGTTTCTTCAAGACAAGGGCTTCAAACTAGGCCTTTTCAGTGGTTTGGGATGGTTCCTGGAGATATTGTTACAGCTGCAGATACTAGAAGAAAATTCATTCTGATAAGCATTAGTGAACTAGGAAACAAACTGTAATCTAGACAGGTAGCCAGCATTGACCATTCCAATCTGAAATAATAGATGATCTGTCCAACTGTTGGAATACAACAACAGAAAATGTGTGAAAAGCCAAGCAGGGAGTTGGTAATCTGCTGAAAGTCTTTTAAACCATTTAAAGACCTAATCTTCAGGTTTAGAGTCTAGGCTTGAGTTGCCAAATTTAGCTAATAAAAATACAGGATGCTCTGTTAAATTTGAATTTCAGATAATCAATTTTTAGTATGTGTCACAGCCAGTATTTGGGACACACTTATACTGGAAATTCATTTGTTATTTATTTGAAATTCAAATTTAACTTGGCATATTGTTTTTTTTTCCTGGTATTCCTACTCTAGACTCTCTTAGGACATAGAATTTGCAAGAGCAATGTAGACTCCTGTTATGGATATTGTGCTACTAGGCAAGTTATCAAGATAAATTTCATTTGCTAGAATTAGGATATGAGACAATTAGTAAGATGAATAAGGATGAACTGATAATATATTTTTAAACCTTTATGCCAAACCTCCTACAATTGGTCTTAGAGAAATTGAAATTGTACTTGGTAGTTAAGAAAGCTCAATTGAGCAGAGATGAGGCCTTTAGAATCTGGGAATTGGATACAACCTGGCAAACAGGTTCCCTAGATCCATAAATTGTTTTTAAGGGATATTATTTTTTCTAAAATTACTTTACTGTTCTCATTGTAAAGTAATATAATAATTCCAGAAAAGAGTAAAAGGAGAAAGTATTCATAGTTGCACTGATACAGGGTTAATCATTAATTCATTTTGAAGCAGAAATTCAAGTCATTAACCTCTTTTGAATCTTATGTTTCATCTGTGGAAAAAAAAATTTGAACTAATATCTGAAGTTCCTTTAGTGCTAAATATGTATTGTGGATAAAACATACAATTCTTCTGATATATTTATGTAACTTTTGTTACATAAATTGTCTATTACTAACATGAAAACCCTTGATTAAAGATTTTGTTACTATGCAAATTTATCTGATGTAAGTGGACTGTGGGAATGCCTATTGCTCTTATTAACCCTGAATTGTCTTCTTATCACACATCATGTTTCTCAGCCATTGTTATTATACATATCTATTATAAAAGTTAAATAATAGCCACTGTTGTTATATATCTATTATAAAAGTTAAATGATATATAATTTAAGTCAGTAATTAATACTTTAAGCTGGCAGACCCCCAGTATCCATATAGCTAAATTTTGGATCTTTTAAATCTCCTTCAACTGGTTACAGTGGCTCATGCCTGTAATTCCAGTACTTTGGGAGACTGAGGTGGGAGGATTGCTTGAGCCCAGGATTTTGAGACCAACCTAGGCAACATAGTGAGACCTTATCTCTACAAAAAATAAAAAAATTAACCAGATATGGTGGCATGTGCCTGTAGTCCCAGCAACTTGGGAGGCTGAGGAAGAAGTATTGCCTGAGGTTACTGTGAGCTGTGCACTTCCACCAACAGTGTAGAAGCATCCCCTTTTCTCCACACCCACGCCAGCATGTGTTGTTTTTTTGATTTATTAATGATGACCATCCTTACTGAGGTAAGATGGTATCTGAGTGTGGTTTTGATTTGCATTTCTCTGATGATTAGAGATGCTGAGCATTTTGTTGTGTATATATTGGCTGCTTGTATGTCTTCTTTTGAGAAGTGTCTATTCATGTCCAATGCCCATTTTTTAATAGCCTGGGCTACAGATTGAGACCCCAACCCAAAACAAAAGCAACAACAACAACAGAAAAATCTTCTGCAACTTGCTCAGTATGGCCAAAGATATGAATTTTCTTCTCTTTCAGACTTTGTCTCTGGAATATCCTCTTGCCACTCTCATCCTTGTTACAGTTCTTCTGGCCATAGTTGAATATTGTACTTCTAACCACTTGATATCATTAAAAAATTTTAAATTGAAATTATATATATTTAAGGTATACAGTCTGATACTTTAAAATACGTATACACAGTGACCCAGTTACTACAATCAAGCTAAGTAATATATTCATCTCTTCATATAATTACCATTTTTTTATCTTGATGAGAACACTGAAGACTTACTCTCTTAGCAAATTTCAAGTATATGACACAGTATTACTAACTATAGTCCTCATGTTATACATTAGAACTCCAGCACTTATTCATCCTACATAACTGAAACTTTTTACCCTTTGACCAGCATCATCCTATTTATCACATCTCCTCAACCCTGGTAACCACCATTTTATTCTCTGCTTCTATGAGTTTGATTTTTAATGATTCTACATATAACTAAGTGCATGCAGTATTTTTCTTTCTGTGTCTGGCTTATTTCACTTAGCATGATATCTTCTAGGCTTATCCATGTTGTCACAAAAGGCAGGATTTTCTCCTGCTTAAAGTCTGAATGATATTCTATCCCTTTATATACCATTTTTATACATTCATCTGTAGATGGAAATTATGTAGATGTTTATTATCTTGGTTAATATGAAAAATGCTGCAGTGATCATAAGGCTGAATCTCTTTGAGTTACTAATTTCATTTTCTTTGGATATATACCCAGAAGTGGGATTGCTGGATCATATAAGGGTTCTATTTTTAATTTTTTGAGGAACTTCCATACTGTTTTTTATAATGACTGTACCAAATTGCATTCCTACCTACAGTGTATAAGGGTTCCATTTTCTCCACACTTTCACACTCTAAAAGTCTTTTGACTTTTTGATGAGAGACATTCTAATAGATATGACTAGCTATATCATTTTAGGTGTTTTCTTTTTAGTTAGAGTCTCACTCCATCGCCCAGTCTGAAGTGCAGTGGCACGTTCCTGGCCACCGCAGCCTCGACCTGTTGGGCTCCAGCGATCCTTCTGCCTCAGCCTTCCAAGTAGCTGGAACTACAGGCGCACGCTGCTACACCTGGCTAATTTTTGATTTATTGTAGAGATGAGGTCTCACCAAGTTGCCCGGGCGGGTCTTGAACCCGTAGGCTCAGGCAATTCACTCACCTTGGCCTCCCAAAGTGCTGGGATTACAGGCTGAGCCACTGAGCCCGGCTCATTTTAGTTTTGATTTGCATTTCCCTGATGATTAGTGATCTTGAACACTTCTTCATATACTTATTGGTTATCTGTGTGTCTTCTTTGGAAAAAAATGTGTATTCAGGTCCTTTGCCCGTATTTTAAACTTTATTTTATTATAAAGATGTGGGGTACAAGTCAGGATTAGGTACATAAATAATGTATATATAGGTGAAGTTTGGGCCTCCAACTGGTTCTCCCTTTCCTTGGTTTAGAATCAGGTACCCTTTGTGTTGTTACCTGTCCTCCTCTTCCTCCTTTCCCTGGTAGTGTCCTGTGACTGCCGATCCCTCCTTTGTGCTTTTGTGATTAATGTTCAGGTCCCAGTTGTGAGTGAGAACATGTGGTATTTGGTTCTTTGCTTCTGTGATAGATTGCTAAGAATGATTGTCTCCAGTTCCATTCAATTTGCGGAGAAGTTCATGATTTTGTCCTTATTTATGACTGTGTAATATTCCATTGTGTATATGTACCACATTTTCTTTGTCCAGTCTACTTTCAGTGGGCATAAGGGTTGGTTCCATGGTTTTGCTATTGTGAATAGTATGGCAATAAACATGTGTGTGCAGGTGACTTTTTTGTAGAATGATTTGTGATTCTCTGAGTATATTTTTAGGGAGGGAATTGCTGGATCATATGGAAGATCAATTTCTAGTTCCTTTAGATATCACCACACTATTTTCCATAGAGGTTGGACTAGTTTGCACTCCCACCAACAGTATAGAAGTGTCCCCTTTTCTCTGCACCCATGCCAGCATCTGTTGTTTTTTGATTTGTTAATTATGGCCATCCTTACTGAGGTAAGATGGTATCTCAGTGTGGTTTTGATTTGCATTTCTCTGATGAATAGTGATGCTGAGCATTTTTTCATGTATCTATTGGCTGCTTGTATGTCTTCTTTTGAGAAGTATCTATTCACGTCTGTTGCCCATTTTTTAATAGGATTGTTTTTTTCCTTTTGGCTCGTTTAAGTTTCTTGTAGATCCTGGATGTTAGGCCTTTGTCAGATATACAATTGGCAAATATATTTTTTCCCATTCTGTAGGTTGTCTTCTCACTATCTTGATGGTTGCTTTTGCTGTGCAAATCTTTTAAGTTTAAAGAGGTCCCACTTGTCTGTATTATCTTTTATGTCATATACTTTTGGGGATTTGATCAAGAATTGGTTGCCTTACTCCAGTAAGTCTCCTGTGTTTTCTTCTAAGATTCTTATAGTTTGAGGTTTTATCGCACTTTGCTTTATTGTGCTTCACAGATGTTGTGTTCTTTACAAATTGAAGGTTTGTGGTAACCTTGCGTTGAGCAAATCTTGGTAACATTTTTCTATAACATGTGCATACTTCATGCTTTATGTCACATTTCGGTATTTCTTGCAATATTTCATTCTTTTTCATTATTATTATATCTATTATGATGATCTGTGATCAGTGATCTTTGATGTTGCTATTGTAATTGTTTTGGGGTCCCACAAACATTATAGATACATGTTGTAAGGGTTTTGACTTCTCAACTGGCTGTTCCTGTGTCTCTTTCCTTCTCCCCAGGCCTTCCCATTTCCTAAGACACAGTAATATTGAAATTAGGCCAATTAATAGTCCTACGGTAGCCTCTAAGTGTTCAAGTAAAAGGAAAAGTCATATGCCTCTCACTTTAAGTCAGAAGCTAGAAGTGATTAAGCTTACTAAGGAAGGCATGTTGAAAACTGAGACAGGCCAAAAGATAGGCCTTTTGCATCAGTTAACCAAATTGTGAATAGAAAGGAAAAGATATTGAAGAAAATTAAAAATGCTACTCCAGTGCTCACGTGAGTGATAAGAAAGCGAAACAGCCTTGATCCAGAACAAGGCCCTAATTCTCTTCCATCCTATGATGGCTGAGAGGGGCAAGGAAGCTGCAGGAAGATGGCAGATGTTGGTTTATGAGGTTTAAGGAAAGAAACCATCTTTATAACATTAAAGTGAAGCAGCAAGTGCTGATGTAGAAGCTCCAGCAAGTTATCCAGAAGATCTAGCCAAGATCATTGATGAAGGTGGTTACACTAAACAAAATGTTTTCAATACAGACGAAACAACAGCTTTCCATTGGAGGAAGATGCCATCTAGAACTTTCATAGCTAGATAGGAGAATACCAACGCTTGGCTTTAAAGCTTCAAAGGATAGGTTGACTCTCTTGTTAGGGGCTAATGCGGCTGATGACTTAAGTTCAAGCCAGTGCTCATTTATCATTCTGAAAATCCTAGGGTCCTTAAGAAGTATGCTAAATCAACTCTGCTTGTGCTTTATAAATGGAACAACAAAGCCTAAATGACAGCATATCTGTTTACAACATGGTTACTGGATATATTTTAAGCCCACTCTTGAGCCCTACTGCTCAGAAAAAAATATTCCTTTCAAATAATTACTGCTCATGGACAATGCACCTACTCATTCAAGAACTCTGATGAAGATGTACAAGGAGATTAATGTTGTTTTAATGTCTGCTACCACAACATTCATTTTGCAGCCAATGAATCAAGGGGTCATTTTGACTTTCCAGTCTTACTATTTAAGAAATACATTTTGTAAGGCTATAGCTGATGTAGATAGTGATTCCTCTGATGGATCTGGGCAAAGTAAATTGAAGACCTTCTGGAAAGGATTTACCATTCTAGATGCCATTAAGAACATTCAGAATTCATGGGAAGAGCTCCAAGATAGCAACATTAACAAGAGTTTTGAAGAAGTTAGATTCCAACTCTCATAGATGATTTTGAGTAGTTCAAGACTTCTGTGGAGGAAGTAATTGCAGATGTGGTGTAAATAGCGAGAGAACTAGAATTAGAAGTGGAGCCTGAAGATGTGATTAAAGTGCTGCAGTCTCATAATAAAACTTGAATTGATGAGTTGCTTCTTATAGGTGAGCAAAGATAGTGGCTTCTGTAGACAGAATCTACTCCTGGTGAAGCTGCTATGAACAAAGTTCAAATGACAATAAAAGATTTAAATATTACATAAACTTAGTTGATAAAGCAGAAGTAGGGTTGAGAAGATTGACTCCAACTTTTAAAAAAAATTCTACTGTGGGTAAAATGCTGTCAAACAGCATCACATGCTGCAGAGAAATCTTTAATAAGGAGAAGAGTCAATCAATGTGACAAACTTCATTTTTGCCTTATTTGAAGAAATTGTCACAACCACCCCAGCCTTAAGTATTTACCTACTTCAGGGGGCCCCAGCCCCTGGGCCGCAGCTTGGTACCAGTCCATGGCCTGTTAGGAACCAGGCCACCCAGCAGGAGGTGAGCAGCAGGGGAGGAGATCTCTATATTTTGTGAGATCAGTGGTGGCATTAGATTCTCATAGGAGTGTGAATCTTATTATGAACTGTGCATGCAAGGGATCTAGGTTGTACATTCCTTATGAGATTCTAATGCCTGATGATCCCCTCCCCTCACCTAGTCTATGGAAAAATTGTCTTCCACAAAACTGGTCCCTGATGCCAAAATGGTTGGGGGCTGCTGACCTACTTGATTTAGTCAGCAGTCATTAACATTGAGGCAAAACTGTCCACCAGTGGAAAGAATACGACTTGCTGAAGGCTTCAGTGATTGTTAGCATTTTTGGCAATAAAGTACTTTTAAATTTAAGATATGTACATTTTTTAGACACAATTCTATTGCACGCTTAACAGAATTAAACTATAATGCAAACATAACTTTGATATGCACTGGGAAACCAAAAAAATTGTTGTGATTTGCTTTATTGAGATATTCATTTTATTGCAGTGATCTGGAACCGAATTCATGGTATCTTTGAGACAGGCCTGTATTTTGACTGTGGAGTTTTAACCATTTACATTTATTTTATTTATTTATTTTTTGAGTTGGAATCTCACTACATTGCCCAGGCTGGAGTGCAGTGGCATATTCATGGCCACCCCAGTATTGACCTGCTGGGCTCCAGTGATCCTTCCACCTCAGCCTTCCAAGTAGCTGGAATTATAGGCTTGTGCTACCATGCCTGGCTAATTTTTTATCTATTGTAGAGACAAGGTCTCGCCAAGTTGCCTGGGATGGTCTCGAACTCACGGACTCTGGCAATCCACTTGCCTCGGCCTCCCAAGGCGCTGGGATTACAGGCTGAGCCACCAAGCCCGGCAAACCATTTACATTTAAAGTGATTATTTATAGGGAAGAATTTACTGTGACCCTGTTAACTGTTTTCTGTTTGTCTTGTAATTATTTTGTTCCTTTTTTTTTCTTTCCGTCTTCATTTGTGTTTTGTTCTTGTTTTAATTAGAATTGTTCATTCTCTCTCTCTCTCTCTCTCTCTCTCCCCCTCCCTTCCTCCCTCCCTCCCTCTGTCTCTCCGTCTCCTCTCTCTTTGGTAACTTCTACAGGTATTTTCTTTGTAGTTACCATGGAGCTTACATAAAATATCTTATATCTTATAGTTGTGAGAGTCTATTTTAAGCTGATAGCTTCATTTGCATATAAGAGCTCTACACTTTCACCTCTCCTCTCCTCACTTATGCTATTGATGTCACAATTTTCAAGTTATTTATTCTGCACATCATTACCATAATTTATTGTTATTTTTAAAACTTTTGTCTTTTAACTTTTATACTTAAATTAAAAGTGATTTACTCACCATCATTGTGGTAATACAGCATTCTGTATTTGTCTATTTACTTTTTGTTTTTGAGTTGGAGTCTCACTCTGTCGCCCAGACTGGAGTGCAGTGGCCGCTCCCGGACACGGCAGCCTCAACCTGCTGGGCTCCGGAGATCCTTCTGCCTCAGCCTTCCAAGTAGCTGGAACTACAGGCGCGCGCTACCACCCCCGGCTAATTTTTTGATTTATTGTAGAGATGAGGTCTTGCCAAGTTGCCCAGGCGGGTCTTGAACCTGCGGGCTCAGGCAATCCACTCACCTCAGCCTCCCAAAGTCGCGAGATTACAGGCTGAGCCACCGAGCCTGGCTTGTCTATTTACTTTTATCAATGAATTTTTTTACTTTCTTATGCTCTTGTGTTACTGTTTAGCATTTTTTTGTTTCAACTTGAAGAACTTCTTTTAGCACTTCTTGTAATGTATAATCTATTGGGATTGGTAAATTCCTTGGCAAATACTGGGCAACCCTAGCTTAGATACTCTTAAACCAGAGGTTCCTTTGTCCTCACAGGCATTTGATGAGGGAGAAGAGCAGTTTTAGTTTCTTTCTCTTATAATTCCCACATTGTCTTTTCTGTCAGTGTGCTTCTCTGTTCCAAAAGCTTCCCTTCTTTTAGATGAGTTTGGCTTTTCTAGGAAAGATAATTTTTTCTAACTTTTCTCCAAGGTTTTTATAGAGTCTCCTCTTATAATTGATTATGTCCAACAGTTTTCACAATTTTTAGATATGCTACTTTTATTCTCTTAATGAATTTTAAAACAATAAATGTTATAAAGATAACAGTATAAAGGCTTACAAATATAATTCCTGAAAATGATACCTGTATATCAATTTTCAAATGACTCCTGACATTTTATGGCAACTTAAGATTTTATTTGCTTCCTACAGCTCTGAACTGAGAGTGGTTGAGTATAGACTATAGTTAGATATTTAAAGTCTAGGAGTTTTCATTAGCAGAGGAGAATCTATCATGAAATTAATTATTTTAAATAATATATACTAGGGACACTAATAAGAGGAGATACGGTGGGTGGTGATGTTGGGGTTCAGAAATTACCTATAAGATAAAATGTTCACTGTTTGGAGAATGGACTGAGACCCAGTCTGCGCCACTACATAAATATGTCCATGTAACAAACATGTACTTATACCCCCAGTCCTAAAATAAAATTTAAAAAAAGAAACAATCAACAGAGTAAATAGACAACTCATAGGATGGAGACAATATTTGAAAACTATGCATCTGACAAAGGCCTAAAATCCAGAACCTATTAGCTATTTTAACCTACACAGTGAAAACATAAAAATTCTAATCAAATAGCTAATAAAAATCTACTCTGCCTCACTGATAAGCCATAATTTAACTTTAAAAGATTTTACTTTGTAGAAAATTTAAAAATAAATTATATAAAGAAGTAAGCAAATGTCCTTAAAATCTTACTCTAGGATACAACCCCTGTCATATGAAGCCTGGTATCACTTAAAAATATACTTTGTAGCACTAGACTCTGAGTTGGGAGATCTAGCATTCTGTGGGTTCTAGACTTGTCAGTAATTTGCTATATGACTTTGGACAAGTTTCTTCCTCACTAAAGCTCAATTTCCTCATCTGGAAAGAGAGGTAATAATATACTGTGGGGTTGTTGTGATATATTTGGAATTTCTAGTTAGTGGTTACAAAGTATTTCTAAATCATAAATTCATAAATAAATGAAATTTTTACTATTAATTTTTTAAATTAAAAAGTATGTATAAACAAATACCTTTCCCCCCCACTATTACAGCTACAAAGTTGGCAACAGAAATACAAGTTTGAAAACTTGGGATAAAAATGATTTTAAGCCTCAATGTAAAAGAACAAACCTAATGGCAAATGATGAAAGAAATTCTTGTCCAATGAGTTTGGGAGCCCAACAGCAGAAGCAATTGAGAATATCTGAACCTTCTAACTTATCTCACCATAGAGAAACTGAGATACTCAGACAGATACATTCATCAAAAATATCTGGCTCCACAATAAGAGGTCGAGACAAAAGCAATGCATTACAGGCATTTAAGCCCAATTTTCAACAAAATCAGTTTAAGAAAAAGATGTTGGATGATATTCTAGAAGAAAACACTCTGAAGGTAATGTTTAAATATAATTTAATGACTTATTTGCATTTTTAAAATATAAGGTAAATAAAATATTTAGAAAGTTACAGAGATAGGAGCATTTGAAATCAATTCCATGATATATGTTACTTGATTACTATAAACATCCAGTACCACTGGAGTGAAAGAACGTTAGTTTTCAAAATATTTTCTTCGAGGGTATGAATGGATGCTCCTTTTCATAGTTGCTTTAGAGTTTTCTATTGGATTTTGACTTTCACTCTTTATTAGTTATTATGATAATGATAAAACTATCCACTGCTTGCAGAAATTATCTAAGCTCTTCAGATCTTATTTTAAGCTTTTTTTTAAAAACAGATCCAGCAAACTTTTTCTGTAAAGAGCCAGACAGTAAATAGTTTTGGCTTGTGGGCCATACTGTCTGTGTTGCAACTGTTCAACTATACCACTCAACTCTACTGCTATAGCTTGGAAGCAGTCATAGACAATATATAAATAAATGGGCATGACTGTCTCCCAACAAGAATTTTCAAAAACAGACGGCAAATTAGATTTGGACTGCAGGCCATAGTTTTCTGACTTTTGCTTTATAATATTGTCCTGTTCTATCTTTCCAGCCTTACATTCCATATTATATCAATTCTCCAATGCTGTAGTCATTTTAGACTCTTCACAATTTTTTTGAACATGGCATGCACTGTAATATGTCTATGCTTTGTCTTATATCCTTTCCTTGTACCTTTATCTCAATCTTACTTTTTCTCTATGCTCAGTGTTCTAGTTGTTCTTTGTAAATGCCCTTTATATATGATATATGCTGGTTATTCTTTATCTCTGCTCCCTTGCCTTGGCCCAATAATTTCTTCACCAGCCCTTCTCTGTGTTCTGGAAGGCAGAATTTTCCTACACAGTACATCATCCTGAGATTCCTTATTTGCTGGCTTCTGCTAGAGGTCAGCCAATGGGAGTCATTGGTACGACATCCCTGGATGGCTGGAGGAGAGGTTGGATTTTCCCATTCTCTTCCTGCTTAAATGTTGTGTCACCAGCAGTGGCCGTGTCTCTGCATGATATAGCCCCTTCCTGAATACAGCTTTCATTGACTTGGTACTTGTATTTCCTCCCCGATTGTCCTTTCAGCCTAGGATTGGTAACAGCTTCTTACTGTTGTTAGTTTTTGAGTGCTTAAGTACCCCATGTTTGTTCTGCCCATATGTCTGAAAAAGCAGTCGTTTCAATAAGCTATCAGTGTAAATTTTTTTTCTTTTTTTTGTGCTGAAAATATGACTAATACAGCATGATTCACAGTGGTTTTCAACCTTATGTTTCTTTGTGCACAAGAATTATACGACATTATCACCTTAGTAGCAGTGGTTCACTATGGCCATAATCTTCAACAGGCATATTCGAATCTTGGTTAGGAGGAGGAAGAGAGAGGAAAGTAATTGTCTTCGAAAAAAAAGTTCCATTGGGTGTTCTTCATAACCCTCACCCTCAGAAAGGAAAGTGTCCCCCTACCTTTGACAATTAATATCTTACACTATATTCTTAGTTGATCTTCAGAAACGCCAAGCACATTTCCCTCTTAGGGCTTTTACACTTGCTGTTCCCTCTGTCCTCACTCAACAACTCATTTAAAATAATAACCCCTATCTCTCTCCTTTTAGCTTGCATTTTACTTTATTTTCATTTTTTTATAATACATATTTTTTATTTTAAAATTGTGGGGTACAGTTAAGGGTTAGGTATACAAATATGCATTGTGCAGGTACCCTTGTTGATGAGGTGTGCCCCCCCATCCCCGGACAGATATTGATACCGTTAATTCCACCTCCCTTCCTCTCCCTGACCCCCCCCCATAGTTTCCTGCCACTGTCAATCCTTTTCTTACAGTTTTACGATAGTTGTTCAAGGTCCACTTATGAGTGATAACATGTGATACTCAGATCTTTGCTTCTGTGAGCGATCACTCAGTATTTTAAACTCTAATTCCATCCAGGTTTCTGTGAAATTCATGATTTTGTTCATTTTTATGGCTGCGTAATATTCCATTGTGTATATGTACCACATTTTAAAAATCCAGTCCTCTTTTGATAGACAGCATGGTTGGTTCCATGATCTTGCTATTGTGAACAATGCTGCGATAAACATACGTGTGTAGGTATCTTTTTTATAGAGTGATTTGTGTTCTTCAGGGTATATTCCCAGTAGGGGGATTGCAGGGTCATATGGAAGGTCGATTTTTAGAGCTTTTAGGAATCGCCACACTGATTTCCACAGAGGCTGCACTAGTTTACACTCCCACCAACAGTGTAGAAGTGTTCCCTTTTCACCACATCCTGTCTGGCATCTGTTATTTTTTGAGTACCTTGCATTTTATTAAAATGCATAGACTCTATCAATTCCTGGAATTCCATTATATATTTATTTTATGAATCCCCCATCAGACTGTAAAATCTGTGAGAAAAGATATCTTGTTTGTTTTGTTCACTATTGCTTCCTTAATAGCTATGTTTGGTGCATAGTGGGTTCCCAGTAAACACTTTTGAAACGAATAAATGAATGAATGAATGTATCTGACTCCTCCCCTAGAGTGTGAATACATTAGGGAAATGAATTGTTTTCCCTGTGTTTGTCACAGCATCTGGCAAATAATGCTTTAAAATATTCAATGAATGAACAAATGAATGAGGGAATGAGTGCCCATATTCATAACTGTCATCTTGATTAATTGTCTTCACGTATATCCTGGTTTCTCCTCCTATAATGTAGTAATGATGACTTTAACCTAGGGTAGTAACTGTACTAAAATGTTCAGTAGTTCTACTTATATATTTGTTTATTATAAGGGTCTAGAATCTTTACATAAAAGGCAAAAGAAAAATGATAAAAAAATGAAAATTTTCTAATGCCATGTTTTTATATTTTTCCAAAAGGAAACTCCATTATATCAGTTACAGTTTAAGGAAAAAGATAATTCCTTAAGAATTATTTCTGCAGTTATTGAAAGCATGAAGTATTGGCGTGAACATGCACAGAAAACTGTACTTCTTTTTGAAATATTAGGTAGGTATAATACTTAAAAAATACTTCAGTAATACCATTTGGACAGTGAGTTTTAATGTCTAACTAGTCCTTTTCCTACTAGGTAAAAAAGTCTTATATTTGCTATTCCCTGAAGTATATTCAAAGAGCTGCAGTTTTAATAATGTCCCTGTGGTAGACAGGATAATGACTCCCAAAGATGTCTGTGTTTTGATTCCCAAAACCTGTGAATATTACCTTATATGGCAAAAGGGACTTTGCAGATGTGATTGAATTAGGGATCTTGAAATGGAAAGATTATTTTGGATTATCTGGGTGGGCCTAATATAACCACAGGGTCCTTACAAAAGGGAAGCAGAAAGGTCAAAGTCAGAGAGACTGAAAGGCCTGCTGGCTTTGAAGATAGTGGAAGGGAGGCCATGAACCAAATAATGCAGCCATCTTCCAGAAGCTGAAAAAGTAAAGGAAAGGGTTTCTACCTTAGAACTTCCAAAAGGAACATAGCCCTGCTGATTCATTATAAACTTCTGACCTCCAAATGCTTTAGATAATGCTTTAGTGTTGTTTTAAATCTGCTGCTAAGTTTGTGGTAATTTGTTACAGCAGCAATAGGAAATGAATTCAACTTCCTCCTTCTCCTTTTGTCCTGTTATTTATATACATACACTTATATGTACATATAGATATTGATTTCTATCAGTGCACTTTCATGTGTTTAACTTTCACCTAAAAATGATTCCAGTTTCTCTCTTGTCACTATTAAAGACAAAATATTATTATATGAAGTGACATTGGGTTCAGCTAAGATGCAAACTTTGACTAAAGCAAACTGTATTAGTTTACTATTGCCGCATAACAAAGTTTTGGAAACTTAGTGGCTGAAAACAACATCCATTTCTTAAGTCCAAGTTCTGTAGGTCAGAAGCTACAGACTAGGTTCTATGCTTAGGGTATTACAAGACCAAAGTCAAGGTGCTGGCTGAACTGTGCTTTTATCTGGAGGCTCTGGGAAAGAATCTACTTCCAAATTCATTCAGTTGTTGACAGGATCTGGTTCCTTGTAATTGTAGAATTGTAGTCCTTGTTTCCTTTCTGGTTGTTGGCTTGGGAACCTCTCTCAGCTCCTTAAAGTCACTTAAATTCCTTCTCATATGGCTCCTCCATCTTTAATGCCAAAGGATTATACTTTATTATAATGTCTTTTCTAATTATGTGAGTACTTGAATGATCACCTCTGGTCCTTGACTTGAGTTATACTTCCATGCAACAGTTTTCTCTTCTGGACGTTATTGGTGGTGGCTACTTTTGTGCTCCTGAAAGAATATTATTATTATTAATTTATTGTATAAGCTGTTGGTTTTGTTCCATTTTTATTTTTGACTTTTTGGAGGTTTCCATGCCTCTCTCTGACCTTTGGAAGTTCCATCTGCTCTGCAAATAGCCCTTCTGTAAGCCCTACTCATTTTGCCTGAAGCATAGTTCTTAGCTGGTTGGTATTGCTGTTTCTACTCTGTGTTGAAACTTGACTTAACTTTTATTTTATTCAGTTCTTTTTCTTTTCTTTTTTATTTTAAAGATGTGGGGTACAATTCAGGGTTAGGCGCACAGATGTTCATTGTTTCCCTCAACTGCCAATCCCAGCCACCATGTTCTTACCAGCAACCATGTAACTGCAATATCAGATGCTATTCTATTTGGTTTTGGACAGAACCAGAATACTGTCAGAAGTAGAACATCTTGTTTTAAAGACCTTATATTCTATTGGACTTTTTACTAAATTACTTTTTCCTGTGATGCCTCTGGATCTTGTCTCATTTGAAAGTGGACATATTAAAAATAACTTAAGCCCATTAAAAGGACATGCTAGTTCCATTGATTTCCCTAAGTTCTCTTTGGTAACTTGTTCAGTTTCACTCCAGAAGAATTCTCTTAAAAATATCACAATAACTGATGTAAACAGCAATAGACATTCTCATCAAGAGATGAAGAGGGTCATATATATATTGATGGTTAGCTTTTTTTTTTTTTTTTGAGTTGGAGTCTCACTGTCGCCCATACTGGAGTGCAGTGGCTGCTCCCGGCCACCGCAGCCTCGAGCTGCTGGGCTCTGGCGATCCTTCCACCTCTGCCTTCCAAGTACCTGGAACTACAGGTGCACACTACCATGCTTGGCTAATTTTTTTTTATTTATTGTAGAGATGAGGTCTCCCCTGCCCAGGCGGGTCTCGAACCCGTGGGCTCAGGCAATCCACTCACCTCAGCCTCCCAAAGGCGTGAGATTACAGGCTGAGCCACTGAGCCTGGTTAGCTTTTATAGTGCTGAATAACTCTGAGTTCCCAGACTAGACTCTGAACTCATCAAGTGTAAAGACTTCATTTTATTCAACTTTAATGCCTAGTGTAGTGCTTGGTATACAAGAAGACTCTTTTAGTTGCAAGTGACAAAAAAGTCAACCTTAGCTGTTTAAACAATAATAGGGAATTATTCAAAGGACTGTAAAGTTGCCAGGTTTCTGACTTCAGGCAGTGCTTGATCCAGCTGCTTAAGAGATGGCACAGTGAATTCTCTCTTTCTATGTCCTGTCTCAGTGTTGACTTCATCCTGAAGCTCCATACTAAGTTCTCTCCAGCAGCTTCTGACTTTTCCCTTATGTTGGGAAGTTAATTATCAAAATTATCTAGACTACACATTCTTATACCACACTGTCACATTTTAGATAACTGTCTTCTGGTTGGTCTTTCCCAGAAGCTAGAAAATGTCTCTTTTCATATTATCATTTCTGACTGGGTAACATGCCCATTATTGAAACCTTACAAAATACACATGATTTTATATATATATATGTATATATAAAATTTACTATGCATATAATATAGTAAAGCATTACTAAAGTAAGCAAGCAAGTTATATATATATACATATGTATATATATATATATATATAGCATGTTGCACACCTTAAATGTATTCAATAAAAATAAATTAAAAGCGTAATTTGCTCAGTCATAAAATTTTAGTAAGTTGAAGAACCTGAGGTTAGACTGCGTGACTTCTGATTCTAATTCAATGTTTCTTTTTTCATCAAACTATGATGCTTGTTTGTAATACATGTATATTTTATTATTATATTGTAGACTGGTCTAGGGATTTAACCATTCTATAGAGCACGTTCTAAGGAAAAAGCCTCAGATGGCCAATTATTGTCAATTTTACAAACTTGACATATACTCTGTTTCTAAGTTGGGGAGGGCCAGAAATTTTGTTTATTTAATTTATTTTTAAATTTCATTTTATTATAGGAATGTGGAGTACAAGTGAGGATTAACTACATAAGTAGGCTGCATGCAAATTTTGTTTATTTTAGTACATAACTTTTGGAAATATTTTTCCTTCTTGAAATGTCTTCTTTATTACTGTATAAATAGAACTTTGAGAGGTTGGTGTGAGAACAGTTATTTAGGCATCAACTTCACTTTGCTAAATTTTATTTGCATTTTACCAGCATTGATTTTTTCCCCTTGTTTCAATGTTGCTTAGCTGTTCTCGATTCAGCTGTTACACCTGGTCCATATTACTCAAAGACTTTTCTTATGAGAGATGGAAAAAGCACACTGCCTTGTGTATTTTATGAAATCGTGAGTATTTTCAAAGTATTTTTTGCAAAGTCTATGTCAACAAAACAACCAGGCTATAATTCCATTTGCAATAGAAATTCTGTTAGTAGTTTATTACTTTCAGCATTTTGTTTGGTTTTAGTTCTGATATTAAAGTTGTTTATTTGTTTAACTATTATGGAGAGCCTACAATGTGCTAGGCACTGTGCTGGGTACAAGGGATATAAAATGGAATTTAAGCGGTAAATGGCTCATTCTCCCCCAAATTTTGTAATCTCAGGTAGAAAGATACATAAATGATACACTGTGGTATGATAAAAGGTATGTGCAGGTAAGAAGTAGGGCTGTGCAGGGTGCTATAAGGTAGATAGGAAGGTTGGGGCAGATCAGGGAAAGATTTTCAAAGAAAGTAGTAACTTATCCTAGATCTTTAAAGACTAATAAGACTCAATTGAGCCAAAGTGTATCGGGGAGAGGGAGAAGAATGCTTTCTAAGGTGAGGGAGCAGCATATGCAAAAACATGAAGCTAAGAGAGAGCCTAACTTGTTTGGTGAATTGCAGGTAGTTATGATTACTAAAGTGTAGAGCTGTTAAGGGATGAGGATAAGCATAGTACTTTTAAAATTGGGGAAAGGCAGAGAATGGACTGGGATATAAGGAAGAGGCTTGGTACAAGTAAAGCTGGAGATAACAAAGGAGGCTTTAGACCTTATAAAATCTACATACTTTGTAAAACAGTTTGTCCTTACTTCTAAAATGGGTTAGGGATAGGGTTAATGTTGGTTTTGAAATCAGACTTGGATTCCAGTGTTTATGCCACCATTTACTAGCTTTAAAATTTTTTTATTTTAGAATTGTGGGGTACAATTCAGGGTTAGGTATACAAATATTCATTGGGCAGGTACGCTTGTTGATGAGGTATGCCTACCCCTTCCCCAGGTAGATTTCAACTACTGTCAATCCCACCTCCCTGCCCCCTCTGCCCCCCACACTTTCCTGCTGCCTTTTCTTATAGTATTCTTATAGTAGTTGTTCATGGACCATTTATGAGTGAGAACATGTGATACTCAGTTCTCTGCTTCTGTGAAAGATCACTCAGTATTATAGACTCTGATTCCATCCAGGTTGCTCCAAAGTTCATGATTTTGATGAATTTCTACTTTGAAAGGTTGTTGTGGAGATTAAATGCTAAAACATGAATGTACAGTGCATGATACATTGCAGATGATCAAGAAATATGAATTGTCATGTTAATTTCTATATCTTGAGTGCTTATTATTTTTTCCAAGTCTGATGAAAAACTTTGTTATTGAAAAATAACATATAGAGAAAAGTATAAAAATCATAACTGTACAGTTCTATGAAGTATGAAAGTAAATGATACCCAGATTACGAAGTAGAACTTTGCCATCATCCCTGAAACCCTTTGTGCCTCCTCCCATTGACTACCTCCTATTTTCTACCTAAAAGTTACCACTATCCTGACTTTTTTTTTTTTTTTGAGTTGGAGTCTCACTCTGTCGCCCAGACTGGAGTGCAGTGGCCGCTCCCGGTCACTGCAGCCTTGACCTGCTGGGCTCCGGCGATCCTTCTGCCTCAGTCTTCCGAGTAGCCAGAATTACAGGCATGCGCTACCACGCCTGGCTGATTTTTTGATTTATTGTAGAGATGAGGTCTCGCTGCCCAGGTGGGTCTCGAACCCGCGGGTTCAGGCAATCCACTCACCTCAGCCTCCCAAGGCGTGGGATTACAGGCTGAGCCACCGAGCCCGGCTTATCCTGACTTTTAATGTCATCAATTTTGCCTGTATTTGAGCTTTATATACATAGTATCATACAGTATGTCTTTTAATAGTTTCCCTCACTTGACAAAATGTAAGATTCATCTATGTTGTTGCATGTAGCTATAGTTAACTCATTTATATTGCTATGCTATGCCAAACAGTTTTCCAAATGGTTGTATCCATTTAAAACTCACAAGTAAGCCGGGCTCAGTGGCTCAGCCTGTAATCCCGGACCTTTGGGAGGCTGAGGTGAGTGGATTGCCTGAACCCGCGGGTTCGAGACCCACCTGGGCAGCGAGACCTCATCTCTACAATAAAGAAAAAAAAAATCACCTGGGCGTGGTAGCGCACGCCTGTAATTCCGGCTACTCCGAAGGCTGAGGTGGAAGGATCACTGAAGCTCAGCAGGTCGAGGCTGGCAGTGGCCGGGAGCGGCCACCGCACCCGAGTCTGGGTGACAGAGAAAGACTCCAACTCAACAAACAAACAAACAAACAAACAACAACAACAAAAACCCTCACAAGTAGTATAGGAGAGTTGTGATTTCTTTGTATTCTTACCAACACTTAGTATTGTCAGTCTTTTTTTCTATAGTCATTTTGGTGGGTAAGTTTAGTGTTATCTTATTTCTGTACAATTTTCTGGTGAATAATGGGGTCAAGTACCTTTTCATATGCCATTTAGGTATCTTCTTTTATAAAGTCTGTTCAGGTGTCTTCTTTTTTCTTCTGAGTTATTTGTTTTTTTCTTATTGATTTATAGATTTTTAAAAAAGCTATTCTGGGTACAAGTCTTTTGTTCATTTTGTGTATTACAAATATTGTCTCATACTCTGTGGTTTGCCTTTTTACCGTTAATGGTGGCTTTTGATAAACAGAAGTTTTTCATTTTAATATTGTCCTTTTATCAGTCATAAGTCTTTCCCCTTTATAATTAGTGCTTTTTTGATCTCTTATGAAAGCAATTTCATAATGCTTTAATTTTATGCATGATTGAGAGGATATAGAGATTGCTGATCTTTTTCTGGTTTACTAGTCCCTTTAAAGGTATAGCCCTTTTGGATGCCAATCTTAAACCTGGGTAGGACTGAGAGTGGGGATGGGGGGAGTTACTAAAATCTTTTTTCCTTGGGGACCTCAGACTACATTTTTTTGTTTCCCACCTATATGAGTCTGTCAAAAGCTCTCCTCAGTTTCTTAGACTCTCAACTGCCTTTCTGTGATTTGCAGATATCTTGGGAAACCACCCTCAAGTCAGGCCCCATTCTCAACTTTCATACTCTCCCAGATGTTGTCTCTGTAATTCCTCACTGTCTTGATATTTCTCTGATGCCTACAAATAGATTTTTAACAAATTTTTTCCTCCAGCTATTCTAATTGTTCTCAGCTGGAGAGTTGTTTTGAACCACCTAGTGCCATCTACTGAAAGTAGAACTCTGGCAATCTGATTAAAAGTGGATAATTTATGTGCCATTACATTGGGAATTATTCAGTCTTTTAAGAAGCAACTTAAGCTTACTAGCTTGTATGAAGCCCTATTCAAGTGAAGGTCTTTCATCTGACAGAACACCCATATATGCCTAGCTATCATATAGCCTTATCAACAATAAGGTCCTTACTAGGTGAGGGAATTATAGTTTTTGGGGTGATGCATATCTAGTTGATCATATTATTAGCTTAAAAAAGCTGAAATTCAGATGAAGTAATAAATAACCATTTGATATTTATTTTTTGAAAAACAGGATCGTGAACTTCCAAGACTGATTAGAGGCCGAGTTCATAGGTGTGTTGGCAACTATGACCAGAAAAAGAACATTTTCAGATGTGTTTCTGTCAGACCAGCATCTGCTTCAGAACAGAAATCGTTCCAAGCATTTGTTAAAATTGCAGATGTTGAGATGCAGTATTATACTAATGCAATGAATGAAGCTTAATTGGTGATAAAAGGAAGTTTACATAGTATAAATTGCAGCATTTTTCTGTTAATGCTTAATTTACCATCTCCATAGTTTTATAGTTATTGTTTTTCTGTATTTCATTTATTCAATTAAAATATTTAAATATTTTAAATGTGGAAAGAGTTTTTGAAAAATAATTTTACTGTTTTTATTAAAGTGATACATTTGCTGAAATTCCACAACCGTGCCAGATAAAAATGCTTGATATAACAGAAACAAATAATATTTCTTTAATATAGGATAATAATACATATGAGTTAACCCATAAACCAGCATTAGGCTTAAGGGGAAATACAGGAGGCATTCCCATTATCAGGAATAAGACTAGGGTGCCCACTACCAGTACTGTTATTAAGCATTGTTCTGGAACCGCTAGTCTGTGCAGTTCATTTAATTACTTCAAGTATTTAATGAAAATCTACTCTGTGCCAAGTACTTTTGCAAGTGTAGAAGTCAAAGCAGTTCACAAAGAAACAAAAATTAGGAGTGCCAGAAAGATTGGTGTATTCTCTTATAGAATATAGTATGTGATTTGGACCAGGAAGCCATATATGATGTTATTTATCCCTTAGCCATGATTCGTGAGGTTGGAAATCAAGGGATGGTAGCATGATTGACTTTTCTCATTATTGAACCAAATAATATACTCACAGAATTTTTGCTTCCCACTCCCACAATTTTGGACTCTACTGATTTACAAATCTCATTTTCTATCATTACCTGGGGTACCCAAAAAACAGAGACTAAGACAAAGTATTATTTGCAAGTAGACTATTTGAGAATTTTATCTCATGGGGAGAAGTGAGGGATACAGGGATGTTAAATAGAAAAGAAGAGAGACCCAATAGTAGGGTGGCTTATTGAGTCAGTGACCACTAGGAGTGACTAAGACATCTATCCATCAGCTCCTAGCTCCTGTATTTAAGGGTTGACGCATATGACACTAACTCCCTTGCACTTTGAAGTTTTGTGTGTATTAGTGTTGAGCTGGTTTTCCATGATAGTCCACTTCATGAAATTAGAGAAGCCTTTTGGCAGGACACAAGAAGCAGGTGGACCAGGCCTAAGGTAATACTGTCAGGCTAAATCTGTAGGAAGCTGACTGAAGTCTGTACAGAATTGATGACTGCAACTGTGGCTGGAATGCGATGATGGCTGAGAGAATTTGAAGTGGTGAAGAAGTATCTGATACAATTCCCAAGGCCAGAATGTTTCTACCAGAAATGCTTCTATTTTACTGAAAGTTGAGTTGCCACTTGGCAGTTTTGGGCTCTTTATGTCACTGAGCCAATAGACAAAAAAGGGAGTTGCTGTAATTCTTGAGGTAATTCAATTCTAGTTAACAATGGAAAATTGTGTTTCTATACAATGAGGAAAGGAAAGACCATCCTGGATATGCAGGAGATTCTTTTGTAAAAGTTAATGCAACCCAATAGAGGATTCAGACTCCCAAGGAATGAAGGTTGAATCTAGCTGACATGATGAAAAAGGGAACATGGAATAGGTGTGGAAGAAGTTATAAATGTCAATTGTGCTCTTGTGATCCATTGCAAGGTAAGGAAAAACTAGCACTTGGAGGTAATCTGACATGTGTAGAGTAGTAGGGATAATGGTGGTGCCTGGATGTTATTAAGGTTTTTCTAGAGATGTAAGGAGTAGAAGGAGAAGTAACTCTAAGGATTACAAATCTGAATTTCTTTTTATTTTGTTGATTTTTATTTTAAATAGGTGGGGTACATTTCAGGATTATGTATACAAATGTTCATTATGCAGGTACCCTTGTTGATGAGGTGTGCCTCCCCCTCCCCTGGCAGTTTCCCACTACTGCCAATCCCTTTCTTATAGTAGTACTATAGTTGTTCAAGGTTCGCTTATGAGTGAGAACATGTGATACTTGGCTCTTTGTTTCTGTGATAGATCACTCAGTATTATAGCCTTTAAGTCCATCCAAGTTGCTGCGAGGTTCATAATTTTGTCCTTCTTTGTGGCTGCGTAATATTCCATTGCATACATGCACCACATTTTAAAAATCCAGTCCTCTTTTGATGGGCAGCACAGTTGGTGCCATGTTTTTGCTATTGTAAAATAAACATGCATGTATAGGTATCTTTTTCATATAGTGATTTGAGTTCCCAGTAGGAGGATTGTGGGGTCATATAGGAGGTCGATTTTTAGATCTTTTAGGAATTGTCACACTGTTTTCCACAGAGGCTGTACTAGTTGAATTTCTTTTCCTGTCTTGGCCTGAGGGAGAATTGAACATGATCTTGGAGAGTTCATCTTTTCTTTTATTGTCCTTTCTGTTTGTCTGCATATGGTTGGGTCATAGAAGTCTGATCCTTGTTGACTGTAGTTTTTCTCTCTTCTAGGGCTTGTTTACAGGGAGTGGATTGTAGTGAGAGATTCTGCCACTTGGAAATCTTTCCAAAGCATATGTCTTTCCATAATGGTACTCTATTCAAAGACCACTGATGGCTTCTTGTTTTCCACAGGATAAAGCCTGCTCTCTTACAACCTTAAGATACTTAAGAAGATACAGTCTGGTCTCTGCTTGCTTTTATGGTTTATCCAACCATTCCTCACTTGACACTTCTCAAAATGTAGGCTCCAGCTACACAGGACTACTGTCCATTCCCTACACAGGCAGTGATTAAGTATCCATCCATGAGTGTCTCTCCATCTGCATGATCCCCCAAAGTATAGTCAGATGTCATCAGTGACCATAATCAGTCACCGCTGTGGGACTCTTACTTTTTCCTAGAGAGAACCTAGTTACTTTGTCATTAATGAGTTCCTCCAGGATCTAGACTCCTCTGGGATGCAGAGCCCTGCTAGTACAGGGATAGGTAGAAGGGGAGATGTGAAAAGGACAGGTACACCCATAGGTGACAACTACAAAAGCTGTTTCTTCATGTACTTCTAATGGATAAAGAGGAGCAGGCTTTTGGGTCAGGGTCCTCAGACACACTAGGTAGGTTGGGCAGGAGGGTAAATAAGCTGGTGCCTTAATACCCCTTCAACCTGAAGGTTTTGATTTCCCTGATTGTGTGATGCTCTATAGAATAGTTTTCTGGGTATGTTAACTTTCTTTTTCTCCACCTCTCTGCCTTTCAAGACTTTGCCATGCTGCATAAATATTTTGATTAATGTTCACCACTTAAAATCTTATTATTAATGATAGTGTTCATTAGTATTACTATACAGTATAATCTTACAAGCTTGTTGTTTCAACAGTGACATCTCTGTGAGATAGGTATTTAATATAGAGGTTCCTAACTCCTAGCAATATATTTGAATTATTGAAGGTGCTTACTTTAGGTCCCCTCCCAGATATTCTGATTACCCTGATTACATTTATTGGGGAACAGTACAGTAATTTGTATTTTACAAATGTATGTCTTTACTATACAAAATGTTGTACACAGAACAGAAGTGATATCACCAAATATAAAATTTGAACTTTCAAAATATAGAATATTAGGCCCCATACTAAACTTACTGAATCAAAATCAGCATTTAACCAGTCCACTAGGTAGTTCATATGTAAATCAAATTTTTAGAAGTAGTGACATTTGTGATTCTTATGTGCAGTTCAGACTGAAAACTGTGTGTTTTCCAGGTAAAGAAGACAAGCGACTCACTAGTCAGTGGCAGCACCTTCAAGTGCTGTCTCTTGGGTGTGCTATTCCTAATAAGACCCTTGACACCAGAGATGGATCCCACTCATTTCCTAGGGAAGCAAAATTCTGAGAAAACAGGCGTGTTGAACTTTACTGGATGCATTTCCCTACTGCAACACTAGCACATCATGTCCAAATGTAAAAAAACGATTAATGTGACTAGATTAAGTAGCATCAGCATGACAAAAATCTCAGCAGTTAGAACCAGTTATGTCTCCTTAGGGAAGGATTTTCCCATATGTGTTAACATCCCTCTTCAACTTTCTCAGCTCTGAGCCACTCTGAAGTATGGATAGCTGGAGAATAACTGGAGTAAGGTTTTAAGGCTAGAAATTATTTCTTTTTCCCTCAAATTACTAAAATTCTCTATCAGATGTATTTTTTTCATATCAATATCACCGAGTCATGTGGATATCAATAAAGGAACAAAGTAACAACATGGGCATACATAGTGGACTATTTGTTTAGGATAAAGAGTAGTGTGGCTGGATGGTGTAATATTTTACATGGATCTGAAGTTACATCTAGGACTTTTTCTGCAAAATGTCAAGAGTTAGTGCTAAATAGTTAAAGCTAGTGAGTTCTTATTCTGTGATGATTTAGTAGGAGTAGGTATTCTAATTTCAATGGGAGTTTGCTACCTTTAAAGTTTGAAGAATATGTGTCTCAGCCTGAAGGACAGCCAACAAATACAAGTGAAACGACCACATCTAGGTACCATCCCAGGTGCTGGCTCTGCTACAGTCATGAAAGCATTCATGCCCCTTTTTGTATGGAGTTTACTATCTGTTAGGGAAATCAGTTATTAACTAGTAATCAAGGGCATTGAGTGTTATTGGATGAGTATGTTGTAGAAACATAGCAGCAAGTCTCATGTGGTCCACAGAGACAGAGAAGGTTTAGCTGAGTCAGGGACATATACCTGAAGGATAAGAGAGTATAAGCCAGGTGAAGAGGGGGCAGAGGGAAGAAGATGTTAGGCAGGAGAAATAGCAAGTCTAGAAATAAGAAATTATGACATAAATCCAGCATTGCTGGAGAGTGGGATGCAAGAGTCATTGTTGAGCCAGATGAGGCTTAGCAGGTAGGCACATCTCAGGTAATATCAATAAAATAACATTTGTGTCTTTGAGATAAATTTTGCCTTTATCTCAGGAGCACTGAGACTCTATGATGACTCTAAGGAAATGATGAGCCGTATTTTATCTTAGAATGCTACCATGTGAAGGGATTGAAGGAAAGTGAACATAGAAGCTGGGTGATGAATTAACAGGATGTTCCAATAGTCCAGACAAAGTAAGATGTCAGCCTGGTCCAGGCTGTTGGATAAACAGTGGATGAATTAGAAAGAGAATGAAGTACAGAATCTATATAACTTGCTAGATTAGATATTGATGCTGAGAGAAATAAATGAATGAAAGAAAACTCTCAGGTTTCCAACTTGTGCCTGGATAACTTTTACTGAGATATGAGGGACTAGAGGAGTGGATTGGGAGAGGGAAGAGTGAGATCATGAGTTTCATTTGGGATCTGTTGAGCTGAACGTAGTCGAGATATATCCATGGGGAGATACTCAGGAAGCGATTGGTAATACAGTACTGAAGATGATAGTGAGGTTTACGCATGAGGTTTAGACTGTAATCGATGCTGTGGGAATAGGTGAATTCTTTCAAGGCTGTATCTGTAGAATTATAAGAGAACAGGGTTTGGGAAAAAGCCTCAGGAAGCACCCAAATATAAGATACAGTTGGAAAATAAACCAGTTACATTTATTCAGTATGAATGACCAGGATGTGTCAGGAAGTCAGTGTGATTACACGGAAACTAGCATATGAGAGTGTTTTAGAAGGGAGGCAAGAGGATTGTTACATCTAATGAGAAGTGAAGGTGGCTTGGATGTAGTGCTGTAGCATATTTCTGATGATAGAGATTGTCGTTTTGGTTATGGTGAAATCAATTACTAAAGGACACCTAATGACCATAGGAATATGGTTATTTTTACTCAGATTTTTAAGGCACCCTATTATTTTCTCTTAAAGATATTGGAGACAGAGCATGACAGGAAGGAACCAAACTGTCATCTCAGAGTTCTTCCTCCTGGGCCTGCCCATCCACCCAGGGCAGCAAAACCTGTTCTACGCCCTGTTTCTGGCCATGTATCTTACCACTGTCTTGGGGAACCTCCTCATCATCATCCTCATTCGACTGGACTACAACCTTCACACGCCCATGTATTTGTTTCTCAGCAACTTGTCTTTCTCTGACCTCTGCTTTTCCTCTGTCACAATGCCCAAATTGTTGCAGATCATGCAGAGCCAAGACCTATCCATTCCCTACACAGGCTGTCTGACCCAAATGTACTTCTTCCTGTTTTTTGCAGATCTGGAGAGCTTTCTCCTTGTGGTCATGGCCTATGACCGCTATGTGGCCATCTGTTTCCCTCTGCACTACATCACCATCATGAGACCCAAGCTCTGTCTCTCCCTGGTGGTGCTGTCCTGGGTTCTGACCATGTTACATGCCATGTTACATACTTTGCTCATGGCCAGATTATATTTTTGTGTAGACAATGTGATTCCTCATTTTTTCTGTGATACGTCTGCTCTGCTGAAGCTGGCCTGCTCTGATACTCAAGTTAATGAGTTGGTGGTATTTATCATGGGAGGCCTCATCCTCGTTATCCCATTCCTACTTATCATCGTGTCCTATGTGCGAATTGTGTCCTCCATCCTCAGAGTCCCTTCTGCTAGTGGTATCCGTAAGGCCTTCTCCACCTGTGGCTCCCACCTCTCTGTGGTGTCACTATTCTATGGGACTGTTATTGGCCTCTACTTATGCCCATCAGCAAGTAATTCTACTCTGAAGGAGACTGTCATGGCTATGATGTACACTGTGGTGACCCCCATGCTGAACCCCTTCATCTACAGCTTGAGGAACAGAGACATGAAGGGAGCCTTGCAAAGAGTCATTTGTAAAAGGAAAATTCCTTTCTCTCTCTGGTGTTAACACTGGGATTCTTACATAATTTTATCTAGTAGATACATTGACACTAGTATTTGAATATTATTCCAGACCTCCTTTTTTCCCCAAATGAAACTTTCTGTTTAAATGAAATATACATAGTTGACTAATATGTAAAACAGCTGAAGTGGAGATGCATAGTTGAACCAGGAAGGGGTTCTCAGTGTCTTGCTAGGAAGGCTTTCCTCTTGGCTAATACCAGGTGACACCAAGGATGTATAATTTAAAACTTTTAAATTGAAATTTATGTATTTAGCTGTTAAACCACTAATTTGAGATGTATTCTTTCTTTAAAACTATAACTTTGCTTTAAATGATACTCTATCCTCCCATGTCAATACTAGCACCCAAACATTTCAGTCTCCTGCTCCTCTGCTAAACTAAACTTTTTATTGTCGAATAAAAACTATTTGCCTATGTCTTCCTGAACAAGTGTCACATCAGTCTGACGCTTAACATTTTTTCTTTCCTTAATTTTCATGTCTGCATTGTCTTTTTCTTAAAACTTGGCCTAAGCCTAAAATAAACTTTACATTTACTTTGCTACAATAGTTTAGTTTCTCTTTACCTGGGAGCTAACTCATACGTTGGGCTCTAAAAGTTATTTCTTCAAACATGGGGAAGGCATCTAGAGTCTGCATAGGAACCTCACTCATTCATTTTTAAATTTTAGTCATTTTTATTATTGATTTTAAAAAGTGACATAATAATTTACATATTTATAGGGTACAGTGTGATATTTTGACACAAGTATACAATGTATAATAACCAAATCAGGAAAATTAGCATATCTGTCATTTCAAACTTTTATCATGTCTTAGTGTTGAGAACATTCAAAATCTCTTCTAGTATTTGAAAAAAATGCAAGAAATTATTGTTTACTCATCCTACAGCGTTATAGAACACTAGGACTTATTCTTCCTATCTTGCTACTGTATATTTATTAACTAGCCTGTTCCTATCCCCTTCCTCCCTTCTCTTTTCAGCTCCTAGTAAGCAATATTTTACTCTATACTCCCATGCCATCAAGTGTTTTTGTTTTTGTTTTTAATTTTAAAGATGTGGGGTACAATTCAGGATTGGGTATGCAAACGTTGATTATGCAGGTACCCTTGTTGATGAGGTGTGCCCCTCCCTCCCCTAGCAGTTTCCCTCAGCTGCCAATCCCA